>NW_026044152.1:0-175731 GCF_937001465.1 Orcinus orca
TGTAGTGCAGATTTCCGTTGCAATCTTGCTTGGTTGGCCAAAAAGTGCGTATGCGTTTTTTCCTGAATATATTCAGGAAAAAACGCATACGCCCTTTTTGGCCAAGTGCATCATTGTCGACCTTCTGCCTCTTTTCCTATGCTTTAAATGCAATTCCAGTCTACCTCCTGAAATCGGTTTCCTGCAATTCTGCCCGGCTTTCAAGTCCTCTTGGCAGCCTTACTTCAGTATATTTTTGGATGATAGCTGTCATTTATAACTCTGCAGGTTTGTGAATTACAGTGCCCCTGAGCTCCTTTCTTCAACTCGCTTTCTTGTGAGCTGGCCGCAACACCGCAGGATTGCTTCAGGCCCTAATCTGGTTCCGGCATGGCACGCTGAGCCTTTGGTTAATTCCTCTTCCTGGTGGGAAATGAGAGTTAAATTTTCCCGTCCAGACACCTCCAGCTAGTCTCTCATTGGTTCTCCCTATTCCTGTTCATCTTCCGCGGAATTTGCAAACTGGGCCAAACAGGAGGTTAAAGGCACTGACTCTCCAAGTCGGGAGAGTGTTAGTAAAGCATCTGGAATGTTGTACCCGAGTACCAGGGGACAAGAACTGAGACATATTTCAACACGTCTCCCGATCACACGGTTGATCATACTCTGGGTTCCACATGCATGTTTTAGCTGAAGGAAGAATCCCTTAAACCTGGAGAGTTGAGACCCGTGGAATGGGTACCATGCAATATGACTTCAAAGGGTCTTCATTTGCTCACCAAAACTCTCCAGTCCTATCACTGCTGCGTTTTTGCCCCTGTACTCACGATTGATTCACTTTCAGAGACATAGCAATCCATAGGTTTTAAGATACTTACTAGTCAGGTACATTATTAGGCATTTAATATGGGGTTTTGAGTCCATTTCGTTGAGCAAGGAGTAGCTCTTGTCTATTACATATTTGGCTTAAGGAACTTTATCTGTGCTCATTTCAATCTCTGGTTTTATGCAGCACCCCAACTCACCTTTCCCCTTAAGCAAGCATAAGTTGGTTTTCTAAATTTGGGACCATGTTCTGTTTTGAAATTCAGTTCCTGTGTAGCCAAGTTTACATTCCGTGTATTAGTGATATCTTATGATGTTTCTTTTTCTGTGTGACTTATTTCAGTTAGAATCATCATACCTGAATCCACTCATTATGCTGCTATGGGCCTGATGACATAGATGTCATTGCTGAGTGATATTGCATTGTACGTAAGTACCACAACTTCTTTATCCATTTTTCGCTTTATGCGATATTGAACTTGTACCGTAAACGAGTTTCTTGTAAACAGAGCCATCCCAAACTTTGGGGTGGCTGTGTCTTTTTGATTTTAATTTCCCTAAGCTATAGGACCATAAGTGGAAGTGCCCTAGGCTCTGTTGCTTTGTTTTTTAGATGTTTCAGGAAACACCATACACTTCTCCCGAGTGGCTGTTGGCAATTTACATCCCGCCCATCAGCATAACAAGGTTCCCAGTTCTCCATGGCCTGTCCTGCCTTTCTGGATTTTACACTTTTTTCAGATGGCCCTTTTGACAGGGGGGGGGAGTGAGACTTCATTGTAGTGCAGATTTCCTTTGCAAGCTTGCTTGGTTGGCCAAAAAGTGCGTATGCGTTTTTTCCTGAATATATTCAGGAAAAAACGCATACGCCCTTTTTGGCCAAGTGCATCATTGTCGACCTTCTGCCTCTTTTCCTATGCTTTAAATGCAATTCCAGTCTACCTCCTGAAATCGGTTTCCTGCAATTCTGCCCGGCTTTCAAGTCCTCTTGGCAGCCTTACTTCAGTATATTTTTGGATGATAGCTGTCATTTATAACTCTGCAGGTTTGTGAATTACAGTGCCCCTGAGCTCCTTTCTTCAACTCGTTTTCTTGTGAGCTGGCCGCAACACCGCAGGATTGCTTCAGGCCCTAATCTGGTTCCGGCATGGCACGCTGAGCCTTTGGTTAATTCCTCTTCCTGGTGGGAAATGAGAGTTAAATTTTCCCGTCCAGACACCTCCAGCTAGTCTCTCATTGGTTCTCCCTATTCCTGTTCATCTTCCGCGGAATTTGCAAACTGGGCCAAACAGGAGGTTAAAGGCACTGACTCTCCAAGTCGGGAGAGTGTTAGTAAAGCATCTGGAATGTTGCACCCGAGTACCAGGGGACGAGAACTGAGACATATTTCAACACGTCTCCCGATCACACGGTTGATCATACTCTGGGTTCCACATGCATGTTTTAGCTGAAGGAAGAGTCCCTTAAACCTGGAGAGTTGAGACCCGTGGAATGGGTACCATGCAATATGACTTCAAAGGGTCTTCATTTGCTCACCAAAACTCTCCAATCCTATCACTGCTGCGTTTTTGCCCCTGTACTCACGATTGATTCACTTTCAGAGACATAGCAATCCATAGGTTTTAAGATACTTACTAGTCAGGTACATTATTAGGCGTTTAATATGGGGTTTTGAGTCCATTTCGTTGAGCAAGGAGTAGCTCTTGTCTATTACATATTTGGCTTAAGGAACTTTATCTGTGCTCATTTCAATCTCTGGTTTTATGCAGCACCCCAACTCACCTTTCCCCTTAAGCAAGCATAAGTTGATTTTCTAAATTTGGGACCATGTTCTGTTTTGAAATTCAGTTCCTGTGTAGCCAAGTTTACATTCCGTGTATTAGTGATATCTTATGATGTTTCTTTTTCTGTGTGACTTATTTCAGTTAGAATCATCATACCTGAATCCACTCATTATGCTGCTATGGGCCTGATGACATAGATGTCATTGCTGAGTGATATTGCATTGTACGTAAGTACCACAACTTCTTTATCCATTTTTCGCTTTATGCGATATTGAACTTGTACCGTAAACGAGTTTCTTGTAAACAGAGCCATCCCAAACTTTGGGGTGGCTGTGTCTTTTTGATTTTAATTTCCCTAAGCTATAGGACCATAAGTGGAAGTGCCCTAGGCTCTGTTGCTTTGTTTTTTAGATGTTTCAGGAAACACCATACACTTCTCCCGAGTGGCTGTTGGCAATTTACATCCCGCCCATCAGCATAACAAGGCTCCCAGTTCTCCATGGCCTGTCCTGCCTTTCTGGATTTTACACTTTTTTCAGATGGCCCTTTTGACGGGGGGGGGGAGTGAGACTTCATTGTAGTGCAGATTTCCGTTGCAAGCTTGCTTGGTTGGCCAAAAAGGGCGTATGCGTTTTTTCCTGAATATATTCAGGAAAAAACGCATACGCCCTTTTTGGCCAAGTGCATCATTGTCGACCTTCTGCCTCTTTTCCTATGCTTTAAATGCAATTCCAGTCTACCTCCTGAAATCGGTTTCCTGCAATTCTGCCCGGCTTTCAAGTCCTCTTGGCAGCCTTACTTCAGTATATTTTTGGATGATAGCTGTCATTTATAACTCTGCAGGTTTGTGAATTACAGTGCCCCTGAGCTCCTTTCTTCAACTCGCTTTCTTGTGAGCTGGCCGCAACACCGCAGGATTGCTTCAGGCCCTAATCTGGTTCCGGCATGGCACGCTGAGCCTTTGGTTAATTCCTCTTCCTGGTGGGAAATGAGAGTTAAATTTTCCCGTCCAGACACCTCCAGCTAGTCTCTCATTGGTTCTCCCTATTCCTGTTCATCTTCCGCGGAATTTGCAAACTGGGCCAAACAGGAGGTTAAAGGCACTGACTCTCCAAGTCGGGAGAGTGTTAGTAAAGCATCTGGAATGTTGTACCCGAGTACCAGGGGACAAGAACTGAGACATATTTCAACACGTCTCCCGATCACACGGTTGATCATACTCTGGGTTCCACATGCATGTTTTAGCTGAAGGAAGAATCCCTTAAACCTGGAGAGTTGAGACCCGTGGAATGGGTACCATGCAATATGACTTCAAAGGGTCTTCATTTGCTCACCAAAACTCTCCAATCCTATCACTGCTGCGTTTTTGCCCCTGTACTCACGATTGATTCACTTTCAGAGACATAGCAATCCATAGGTTTTAAGATACTTACTAGTCAGGTACATTATTAGGCGTTTAATATGGGGTTTTGAGTCCATTTCGTTGAGCAAGGAGTAGCTCTTGTCTATTACATATTTGGCTTAAGGAACTTTATCTGTGCTCATTTCAATCTCTGGTTTTATGCAGCACCCCAACTCACCTTTCCCCTTAAGCAAGCATAAGTTGGTTTTCTAAATTTGGGACCATGTTCTGTTTTGAAATTCAGTTCCTGTGTAGCCAAGTTTACATTCCGTGTATTAGTGATATCTTATGATGTTTCTTTTTCTGTGTGACTTATTTCAGTTAGAATCATCATACCTGAATCCACTCATTATGCTGCTATGGGCCTGATGACATAGATGTCATTGCTGAGTGATATTGCATTGTACGTAAGTACCACAACTTCTTTATCCATTTTTCGCTTTATGCGATATTGAACTTGTACCGTAAACGAGTTTCTTGTAAACAGAGCCATCCCAAACTTTGGGGTGGCTGTGTCTTTTTGATTTTAATTTCCCTAAGCTATAGGACCATAAGTGGAAGTGCCCTAGGCTCTGTTGCTTTGTTTTTTAGATGTTTCAGGAAACACCATACACTTCTCCCGAGTGGCTGTTGGCAATTTACATCCCGCCCATCAGCATAACAAGGCTCCCAGTTCTCCATGGCCTGTCCTGCCTTTCTGGATTTTACACTTTTTTCAGATGGCCCTTTTGACAGGGGGGGGGAGTGAGACTTCATTGTAGTGCAGATTTCCGTTGCAAGCTTGCTTGGTTGGCCAAAAAGTGCGTATGCGTTTTTTCCTGAATATATTCAGGAAAAAACGCATACGCCCTTTTTGGCCAAGTGCATCATTGTCGACCTTCTGCCTCTTTTCCTATGCTTTAAATGCAATTCCAGTCTACCTCCTGAAATCGGTTTCCTGCAATTCTGCCCGGCTTTCAAGTCCTCTTGGCAGCCTTACTTCAGTATATTTTTGGATGATAGCTGTCATTTATAACTCTGCAGGTTTGTGAATTACAGTGCCCCTGAGCTCCTTTCTTCAACTCGCTTTCTTGTGAGCTGGCCGCAACACCGCAGGATTGCTTCAGGCCCTAATCTGGTTCCGGCATGGCACGCTGAGCCTTTGGTTAATTCCTCTTCCTGGTGGGAAATGAGAGTTAAATTTTCCCGTCCAGACACCTCCAGCTAGTCTCTCATTGGTTCTCCCTATTCCTGTTCATCTTCCGTGGAATTTGCAAACTGGGCCAAACAGGAGGTTAAAGGCACTGACTCTCCAAGTCGGGAGAGTGTTAGTAAAGCATCTGGAATGTTGTACCCGAGTACCAGGGTACAAGAACTGAGACATATTTCAACACGTCTCCCGATCACACGGTTGATCATACTCTGGGTTCCACATGCATGTTTTAGCTGAAGGAAGAATCCCTTAAACCTGGAGAGTTGAGACCCGTGGAATGGGTACCATGCAATATGACTTCAAAGGGTCTTCATTTGCTCACCAAAACTCTCCAATCCTATCACTGCTGCGTTTTTGCCCCTGTACTCACGATTGATTCACTTTCAGAGACATAGCAATCCATAGGTTTTAAGATACTTACTAGTCAGGTACATTATTAGGCGTTTAATATGGGGTTTTGAGTCCATTTCGTTGAGCAAGGAGTAGCTCTTGTCTATTACATATTTGGCTTAAGGAACTTTATCTGTGCTCATTTCAATCTCTGGTTTTATGCAGCACCCCAACTCACCTTTCCCCTTAAGCAAGCATAAGTTGGTTTTCTAAATTTGGAACCATGTTCTGTTTTGAAATTCAGTTCCTGTGTAGCCAAGTTTACATTCCGTGTATTAGTGATATCTTATGATGTTTCTTTTTCTGTGTGACTTATTTCAGTTAGAATCATCATACCTGAATCCACTCATTATGCTGCTATGGGCCTGATGACATAGATGTCATTGCTGAGTGATATTGCATTGTACGTAAGTACCACAACTTCTTTATCCATTTTTCGCTTTATGCGATATTGAACTTGTACCGTAAACGAGTTTCTTGTAAACACAGCCATCCCAAACTTTGGGGTGGCTGTGTCTTTTTGATTTTAATTTCCCTAAGCTACAGGACCATAAGTGGAACTGCCCTAGGCTCTGTTGCTTTGTTTTTTAGATGTTTCAGGAAACACCATACACTTCTCCGGAGTGGCTGTTGGCAATTTACATCCCGCCCATCAGCATAACAAGGCTCCCAGTTCTCCATGGCCTGTCCTGCCTTTCTGGATTTTACACTTTTTTCAGATGGCCCTTTTGACGGGGGGGGGGGGAAGTGAGACTTCATTGTAGTGCAGATTTCCTTTGCAAGCTTGTTTGGTTGGCCAAAAAGGGCGTATGCGTTTTTTCCTGAATATATTCAGGAAAAAACGCATACGCCCTTTTTGGCCAAGTGCATCATTGTCGACCTTCTGCCTCTTTTCCTATGCTTTAAATGCAATTCCAGTCTACCTCCTGAAATCGGTTTCCTGCAATTCTGCCCGGCTTTCAAGTCCTCTTGGCAGCCTTACTTCAGTATATTTTTGGATGATAGCTGTCATTTATAACTCTGCAGGTTTGTGAATTACAGTGCCCCTGAGCTCCTTTCTTCAACTCGCTTTCTTGTGAGCTGGCCGCAACACCGCAGGATTGCTTCAGGCCCTAATCTGGTTCCGGCATGGCACGCTGAGCCTTTGGTTAATTCCTCTTCCTGGTGGGAAATGAGAGTTAAATTTTCCCGTCCAGACACCTCCAGCTAGTCTCTCATTGGTTCTCCCTATTCCTGTTCATCTTCCGTGGAATTTGCAAACTGGGCCAAACAGGAGGTTAAAGGCACTGACTCTCCAAGTCGGGAGAGTGTTAGTAAAGCATCTGGAATGTTGCACCCGAGTACCAGGGGACGAGAACTGAGACATATTTCAACACGTCTCCCGATCACACGGTTGATCATACTCTGGGTTCCACATGCATGTTTTAGCTGAAGGAAGAATCCCTTAAACCTGGAGAGTTGAGACCCGTGGAATGGGTACCATGCAATATGACTTCAAAGGGTCTTCATTTGCTCACCAAAACTCTCCAATCCTATCACTGCTGCGTTTTTGCCCCTGTACTCACGATTGATTCACTTTCAGAGACATAGCAATCCATAGGTTTTAAGATACTTACTAGTCAGGTACATTATTAGGCGTTTAATATGGGGTTTTGAGTCCATTTCGTTGAGCAAGGAGTAGCTATTGTCTATTACATATTTGGCTTAAGGAACTTTATCTGTGCTCATTTCAATCTCTGGTTTTATGCAGCACCCCAACTCACCTTTCCCCTTAAGCAAGCATAAGTTGGTTTTCTAAATTTGGGACCATGTTCTGTTTTGAAATCCAGTTCCTGTGTAGCCAAGTTTACATTCCGTGTATTAGTGATATCTTATGATGTTTCTTTTTCTGTGTGACTTATTTCAGTTAGAATCATCATACCTGAATCCACTCATTATGCTGCTATGGGCCTGATGACATAGATGTCATTGCTGAGTGATATTGCATTGTACGTAAGTACCACAACTTCTTTATCCATTTTTCGCTTTATGCGATATTGAACTTGTACCGTAAACGAGTTTCTTGTAAACAGAGCCATCCCAAACTTTGGGGTGGCTGTGTCTTTTTGATTTTAATTTCCCTAAGCTATAGGACCATAAGTGGAAGTGCCCTAGGCTCTGTTGCTTTGTTTTTTAGATGTTTCAGGAAACACCATACACTTCTCCGGAGTGGCTGTTGGCAATTTACATCCCGCCCATCAGCATAACAAGGCTCCCAGTTCTCCATGGCCTGTCCTGCCTTTCTGGATTTTACACTTTTTTCAGATGGCCCTTTTGACGGGGGGGGGGAGTGAGACTTCATTGTAGTGCAGATTTCCTTTGCAAGCTTGCTTGGTTGGCCAAAAAGGGCGTATGCGTTTTTTCCTGAATATATTCAGGAAAAAACGCATACGCCCTTTTTGGCCAAGTGCATCATTGTCGACCTTCTGCCTCTTTTCCTATGCTTTAAATGCAATTCCAGTCTACCTCCTGAAATCGGTTTCCTGCAATTCTGCCCGGCTTTCAAGTCCTCTTGGCAGCCTTACTTCAGTATATTTTTGGATGATAGCTGTCATTTATAACTCTGCAGGTTTGTGAATTACAGTGCCCCTGAGCTCCTTTCTTCAACTCGCTTTCTTGTGAGCTGGCCGCAACACCGCAGGATTGCTTCAGGCCCTAATCTGGTTCCGGCATGGCACGCTGAGCCTTTGGTTAATTCCTCTTCCTGGTGGGAAATGAGAGTTAAATTTTCCCGTCCAGACACCTCCAGCTAGTCTCTCATTGGTTCTCCCTATTCCTGTTCATCTTCCGCGGAATTTGCAAACTGGGCCAAACAGGAGGTTAAAGGCACTGACTCTCCAAGTCGGGAGAGTGTTAGTAAAGCATCTGGAATGTTGTACCCGAGTACCAGGGGACGAGAACTGAGACATATTTCAACACGTCTCCCGATCACACGGTTGATCATACTCTGGGTTCCACATGCATGTTTTAGCTGAAGGAAGAATCCCTTAAACCTGGAGAGTTGAGACCCGTGGAATGGGTACCATGCAATATGACTTCAAAGGGTCTTCATTTGCTCACCAAAACTCTCCAATCCTATCACTGCTGCGTTTTTGCCCCTGTACTCACGATTGATTCACTTTCAGAGACATAGCAATCCATAGGTTTTAAGAGACTTACTAGTCAGGTACATTATTAGGCGTTTAATATGGGGTTTTGAGTCCATTTCGTTGAGCAAGGAGTAGCTCTTGTCTATTACATATTTGGCTTAAGGAACTTTATCTGTGCTCATTTCAATCTCTGGTTTTATGCAGCACCCCAACTCACCTTTCCCCTTAAGCAAGCATAAGTTGATTTTCTAAATTTGGGACCATGTTCTGTTTTGAAATTCAGTTCCTGTGTAGCCAAGTTTACATTCCGTGTATTAGTGATATCTTATGATGTTTCTTTTTCTGTGTGACTTATTTCAGTTAGAATCATCATACCTGAATCCACTCATTATGCTGCTATGGGCCTGATGACATAGATGTCATTGCTGAGTGATATTGCATTGTACGTAAGTACCACAACTTCTTTATCCATTTTTCGCTTTATGCGATATTGAACTTGTACCGTAAACGAGTTTCTTGTAAACAGAGCCATCCCAAACTTTGGGGTGGCTGTGTCTTTTTGATTTTAATTTCCCTAAGCTATAGGACCATAAGTGGAAGTGCCCTAGGCTCTGTTGCTTTGTTTTTTAGATGTTTCAGGAAACACCATACACTTCTCCCGAGTGGCTGTTGGCAATTTACATCCCGCCCATCAGCATAACAAGGCTCCCAGTTCTCCATGGCCTGTCCTGCCTTTCTGGATTTTACACTTTTTTCAGATGGCCCTTTTGACAGGGGGGGGGAGTGAGACTTCATTGTAGTGCAGATTTCCGTTGCAAGCTTGCTTGGTTGGCCAAAAAGTGCGTATGCGTTTTTTCCTGAATATATTCAGGAAAAAACGCATACGCCCTTTTTGGCCAAGTGCATCATTGTCGACCTTCTGCCTCTTTTCCTATGCTTTAAATGCAATTCCAGTCTACCTCCTGAAATCGGTTTCCTGCAATTCTGCCCGGCTTTCAAGTCCTCTTGGCAGCCTTACTTCAGTATATTTTTGGATGATAGCTGTCATTTATAACTCTGCAGGTTTGTGAATTACAGTGCCCCTGAGCTCCTTTCTTCAACTCGCTTTCTTGTGAGCTGGCCGCAACACCGCAGGATTGCTTCAGGCCCTAATCTGGTTCCGGCATGGCACGCTGAGCCTTTGGTTAATTCCTCTTCCTGGTGGGAAATGAGAGTTAAATTTTCCCGTCCAGACACCTCCAGCTAGTCTCTCATTGGTTCTCCCTATTCCTGTTCATCTTCCGCGGAATTTGCAAACTGGGCCAAACAGGAGGTTAAAGGCACTGACTCTCCAAGTCGGGAGAGTGTTAGTAAAGCATCTGGAATGTTGTACCCGAGTACCAGGGGACAAGAACTGAGACATATTTCAACACGTCTCCCGATCACACGGTTGATCATACTCTGGGTTCCACATGCATGTTTTAGCTGAAGGAAGAATCCCTTAAACCTGGAGAGTTGAGACCCGTGGAATGGGTACCATGCAATATGACTTCAAAGGGTCTTCATTTGCTCACCAAAACTCTCCAATCCTATCACTGCTGCGTTTTTGCCCCTGTACTCACGATTGATTCACTTTCAGAGACATAGCAATCCATAGGTTTTAAGATACTTACTAGTCAGGTACATTATTAGGCGTTTAATATGGGGTTTTGAGTCCATTTCGTTGAGCAAGGAGTAGCTCTTGTCTATTACATATTTGGCTTAAGGAACTTTATCTGTGCTCATTTCAATCTCTGGTTTTATGCAACACCCCAACTCACCTTTCCCCTTAAGCAAGCATAAGTTGGTTTTCTAAATTTGGGACCATGTTCTGTTTTGAAATTCAGTTCCTGTGTAGCCAAGTTTACATTCCGTGTATTAGTGATATCTTATGATGTTTCTTTTTCTGTGTGACTTATTTCAGTTAGAATCATCATACCTGAATCCACTCATTATGCTGCTATGGGCCTGATGACATAGATGTCATTGCTGAGTGATATTGCATTGTACGTAAGTACCACAACTTCTTTATCCATTTTTCGCTTTATGCGATATTGAACTTGTACCGTAAACGAGTTTCTTGTAAACACAGCCATCCCAAACTTTGGGGTGGCTGTGTCTTTTTGATTTTAATTTCCCTAAGCTACAGGACCATAAGTGGAACTGCCCTAGGCTCTGTTGCTTTGTTTTTTAGATGTTTCAGGAAACACCATACACTTCTCCGGAGTGGCTGTTGGCAATTTACATCCCGCCCATCAGCATAACAAGGCTCCCAGTTCTCCATGGCCTGTCCTGCCTTTCTGGATTTTACACTTTTTTCAGATGGCCCTTTTGACGGGGGGGGGGAAGTGAGACTTCATTGTAGTGCAGATTTCCTTTGCAAGCTTGTTTGGTTGGCCAAAAAGGGCGTATGCGTTTTTTCCTGAATATATTCAGGAAAAAACGCATACGCCCTTTTTGGCCAAGTGCATCATTGTCGACCTTCTGCCTCTTTTCCTATGCTTTAAATGCAATTCCAGTCTACCTCCTGAAATCGGTTTCCTGCAATTCTGCCCGGCTTTCAAGTCCTCTTGGCAGCCTTACTTCAGTATATTTTTGGATGATAGCTGTCATTTATAACTCTGCAGGTTTGTGAATTACAGTGCCCCTGAGCTCCTTTCTTCAACTCGCTTTCTTGTGAGCTGGCCGCAACACCGCAGGATTGCTTCAGGCCCTAATCTGGTTCCGGCATGGCACGCTGAGCCTTTGGTTAATTCCTCTTCCTGGTGGGAAATGAGAGTTAAATTTTCCCGTCCAGACACCTCCAGCTAGTCTCTCATTGGTTCTCCCTATTCCTGTTCATCTTCCGTGGAATTTGCAAACTGGGCCAAACAGGAGGTTAAAGGCACTGACTCTCCAAGTCGGGAGAGTGTTAGTAAAGCATCTGGAATGTTGCACCCGAGTACCAGGGGACGAGAACTGAGACATATTTCAACACGTCTCCCGATCACACGGTTGATCATACTCTGGGTTCCACATGCATGTTTTAGCTGAAGGAAGAATCCCTTAAACCTGGAGAGTTGAGACCCGTGGAATGGGTACCATGCAATATGACTTCAAAGGGTCTTCATTTGCTCACCAAAACTCTCCAATCCTATCACTGCTGCGTTTTTGCCCCTGTACTCACGATTGATTCACTTTCAGAGACATAGCAATCCATAGGTTTTAAGATACTTACTAGTCAGGTACATTATTAGGCGTTTAATATGGGGTTTTGAGTCCATTTCGTTGAGCAAGGAGTAGCTCTTGTCTATTACATATTTGGCTTAAGGAACTTTATCTGTGCTCATTTCAATCTCTGGTTTTATGCAGCACCCCAACTCACCTTTCCCCTTAAGCAAGCATAAGTTGATTTTCTAAATTTGGGACCATGTTCTGTTTTGAAATCCAGTTCCTGTGTAGCCAAGTTTACATTCCGTGTATTAGTGATATCTTATGATGTTTCTTTTTCTGTGTGACTTATTTCAGTTAGAATCATCATACCTGAATCCACTCATTATGCTGCTATGGGCCTGATGACATAGATGTCATTGCTGAGTGATATTGCATTGTACGTAAGTACCACAACTTCTTTATCCATTTTTCGCTTTATGCGATATTGAACTTGTACCGTAAACGAGTTTCTTGTAAACAGAGCCATCCCAAACTTTGGGGTGGCTGTGTCTTTTTGATTTTAATTTCCCTAAGCTATAGGACCATAAGTGGAAGTGCCCTAGGCTCTGTTGCTTTGTTTTTTAGATGTTTCAGGAAACACCATACACTTCTCCGGAGTGGCTGTTGGCAATTTACATCCCGCCCATCAGCATAACAAGGCTCCCAGTTCTCTATGGCCTGTCCTGCCTTTCTGGATTTTACACTTTTTTCAGATGGCCCTTTTGACGGGGGGGAAGTGAGACTTCATTGTAGTGCAGATTTCCTTTGCAAGCTTGCTTGGTTGGCCAAAAAGTGCGTATGCGTTTTTTCCTGAATATATTCAGGAAAAAACGCATACGCCCTTTTTGGCCAAGTGCATCATTGTCGACCTTCTGCCTCTTTTCCTATGCTTTAAATGCAATTCCAGTCTACCTCCTGAAATCGGTTTCCTGCAATTCTGCCCGGCTTTCAAGTCCTCTTGGCAGCCTTACTTCAGTATATTTTTGGATGATAGCTGTCATTTATAACTCTGCAGGTTTGTGAATTACAGTGCCCCTGAGCTCCTTTCTTCAACTCGCTTTCTTGTGAGCTGGCCGCAACACCGCAGGATTGCTTCAGGCCCTAATCTGGTTCCGGCATGGCACGCTGAGCCTTTGGTTAATTCCTCTTCCTGGTGGGAAATGAGAGTTAAATTTTCCCGTCCAGACACCTCCAGCTAGTCTCTCATTGGTTCTCCCTATTCCTGTTCATCTTCCGTGGAATTTGCAAACTGGGCCAAAGAGGAGGTTAAAGGCACTGACTCTCCAAGTCGGGAGAGTGTTAGTAAAGCATCTGGAATGTTGCACCCGAGTACCAGGGGACGAGAACTGAGACATATTTCAACACGTCTCCCGATCACACGGTTGATCATACTCTGGGTTCCACATGCATGTTTTAGCTGAAGGAAGAATCCCTTAAACCTGGAGAGTTGAGACCCGTGGAATGGGTACCATGCAATATGACTTCAAAGGGTCTTCATTTGCTCACCAAAACTCTCCAATCCTATCACTGCTGCGTTTTTGCCCCTGTACTCACGATTGATTCACTTTCAGAGACATAGCAATCCATAGGTTTTAAGATACTTACTAGTCAGGTACATTATTAGGCGTTTAATATGGGGTTTTGAGTCCATTTCGTTGAGCAAGGAGTAGCTCTTGTCTATTACATATTTGGCTTAAGGAACTTTATCTGTGCTCATTTCAATCTCTGGTTTTATGCAGCACCCCAACTCACCTTTCCCCTTAAGCAAGCATAAGTTGATTTTCTAAATTTGGGACCATGTTCTGTTTTGAAATTCAGTTCCTGTGTAGCCAAGTTTACATTCCGTGTATTAGTGATATCTTATGATGTTTCTTTTTCTGTGTGACTTATTTCAGTTAGAATCATCATACCTGAATCCACTCATTATGCTGCTATGGGCCTGATGACATAGATGTCATTGCTGAGTGATATTGCATTGTACGTAAGTACCACAACTTCTTTATCCATTTTTCACTTTATGCGATATTGAACTTGTACCGTAAACGAGTTTCTTGTAAACAGAGCCATCCCAAACTTTGGGGTGGCTGTGTCTTTTTGATTTTAATTTCCCTAAGCTATAGGACCATAAGTGGAAGTGCCCTAGGCTCTGTTGCTTTGTTTTTTAGATGTTTCAGGAAACACCATACACTTCTCCCGAGTGGCTGTTGGCAATTTACATCCCGCCCATCAGCATAACAAGGCTCCCAGTTCTCCATGGCCTGTCCTGCCTTTCTGGATTTTACACTTTTTTCAGATGGCCCTTTTGACAAGGGGGGGGAGTGAGACTTCATTGTAGTGCAGATTTCCTTTGCAAGCTTGCTTGGTTGGCCAAAAAGTGCGTATGCGTTTTTTCCTGAATATATTCAGGAAAAAACGCATACGCCCTTTTTGGCCAAGTGCATCATTGTCGACCTTCTGCCTCTTTTCCTATGCTTTAAATGCAATTCCAGTCTACCTCCTGAAATCGGTTTCCTGCAATTCTGCCCGGCTTTCAAGTCCTCTTGGCAGCCTTACTTCAGTATATTTTTGGATGATAGCTGTCATTTATAACTCTGCAGGTTTGTGAATTACAGTGCCCCTGAGCTCCTTTCTTCAACTCGCTTTCTTGTGAGCTGGCCGCAACACCGCAGGATTGCTTCAGGCCCTAATCTGGTTCCGGCATGGCACGCTGAGCCTTTGGTTAATTCCTCTTCCTGGTGGGAAATGAGAGTTAAATTTTCCCGTCCAGACACCTCCAGCTAGTCTCTCATTGGTTCTCCCTATTCCTGTTCATCTTCCGCGGAATTTGCAAACTGGGCCAAACAGGAGGTTAAAGGCACTGACTCTCCAAGTCGGGAGAGTGTTAGTAAAGCATCTGGAATGTTGTACCCGAGTACCAGGGGACAAGAACTGAGACATATTTCAACACGTCTCCCGATCACACGGTTGATCATACTCTGGGTTCCACATGCATGTTTTAGCTGAAGGAAGAATCCCTTAAACCTGGAGAGTTGAGACCCGTGGAATGGGTACCATGCAATATGACTTCAAAGGGTCTTCATTTGCTCACCAAAACTCTCCAATCCTATCACTGCTGCGTTTTTGCCCCTGTACTCACGATTGATTCACTTTCAGAGACATAGCAATCCATAGGTTTTAAGATACTTACTAGTCAGGTACATTATTAGGCGTTTAATATGGGGTTTTGAGTCCATTTCGTTGAGCAAGGAGTAGCTCTTGTCTATTACATATTTGGCTTAAGGAACTTTATCTGTGCTCATTTCAATCTCTGGTTTTATGCAGCACCCCAACTCACCTTTCCCCTTAAGCAAGCATAAGTTGGTTTTCTAAATTTGGGACCATGTTCTGTTTTGAAATCCAGTTCCTGTGTAGCCAAGTTTACATTCCGTGTATTAGTGATATCTTATGATGTTTCTTTTTCTGTGTGACTTATTTCAGTTAGAATCATCATACCTGAATCCACTCATTATGCTGCTATGGGCCTGATGACATAGATGTCATTGCTGAGTGATATTGCATTGTACGTAAGTACCACAACTTCTTTATCCATTTTTCGCTTTATGCGATATTGAACTTGTACCGTAAACGAGTTTCTTGTAAACAGAGCCATCCCAAACTTTGGGGTGGCTGTGTCTTTTTGATTTTAATTTCCCTAAGCTATAGGACCATAAGTGGAAGTGCCCTAGGCTCTGTTGCTTTGTTTTTTAGATGTTTCAGGAAACACCATACACTTCTCCCGAGTGGCTGTTGGCAAGTTACATCCCGCCCATCAGCATAACAAGGCTCCCAGTTCTCCATGGCCTGTCCTGCCTTTCTGGATTTTACACTTTTTTCAGATGGCCCTTTTGACGGGGGGGAAGTGAGACTTCATTGTAGTGCAGATTTCCTTTGCAAGCTTGCTTGGTTGGCCAAAAAGGGCGTATGCGTTTTTTCCTGAATATATTCAGGAAAAAACGCATACGCCCTTTTTGGCCAAGTGCATCATTGTCGACCTTCTGCCTCTTTTCCTATGCTTTAAATGCAATTCCAGTCTACCTCCTGAAATCGGTTTCCTGCAATTCTGCCCGGCTTTCAAGTCCTCTTGGCAGCCTTACTTCAGTATATTTTTGGATGATAGCTGTCATTTATAACTCTGCAGGTTTGTGAATTACAGTGCCCCTGAGCTCCTTTCTTCAACTCGCTTTCTTGTGAGCTGGCCGCAACACCGCAGGATTGCTTCAGGCCCTAATCTGGTTCCGGCATGGCACACTGAGCTTTTGGTTAATTCCTCTTCCTGGTGGGAAATGAGAGTTAAATTTTCCCGTCCAGACACCTCCAGCTAGTCTCTCATTGGTTCTCCCTATTCCTGTTCATCTTCCGTGGAATTTGCAAACTGGGCCAAACAGGAGGTTAAAGGCACTGACTCTCCAAGTCGGGAGAGTGTTAGTAAAGCATCTGGAATGTTGCACCCGAGTACCAGGGGACGAGAACTGAGACATATTTCAACACGTCTCCCGATCACACGGTTGATCATACTCTGGGTTCCACATGCATGTTTTAGCTGAAGGAAGAGTCCCTTAAACCTGGAGAGTTGAGACCCGTGGAATGGGTACCATGCAATATGACTTCAAAGGGTCTTCATTTGCTCACCAAAACTCTCCAATCCTATCACTGCTGCGTTTTTGCCCCTGTACTCACGATTGATTCACTTTCAGAGACATAGCAATCCATAGGTTTTAAGATACTTAGTAGTCAGGTACATTATTAGGCGTTTAATATGGGGTTTTGAGTCCATTTCGTTGAGCAAGGAGTAGCTCTTGTCTATTACATATTTGGCTTAAGGAACTTTATCTGTGCTCATTTCAATCTCTGGTTTTATGCAGCACCCCAACTCACCTTTCCCCTTAAGCAAGCATAAGATGATTTTCTAAATTTGGGACCATGTTCTGTTTTGAAATTCAGTTCCTGTGTAGCCAAGTTTACATTCCGTGTATTAGTGATATCTTATGATGTTTCTTTTTCTGTGTGACTTATTTCAGTTAGAATCATCATACCTGAATCCACTCATTATGCTGCTATGGGCCTGATGACATAGATGTCATTGCTGAGTGATATTGCATTGTACGTAAGTACCACAACTTCTTTATCCATTTTTCGCTTTATGCGATATTGAACTTGTACCGTAAACGAGTTTCTTGTAAACAGAGCCATCCCAAACTTTGGGGTGGCTGTGTCTTTTTGATTTTAATTTCCCTAAGCTACAGGACCATAAGTGGAAGTGCCCTAGGCTCTGTTGCTTTGTTTTTTAGATGTTTCAGGAAACACCATACACTTCTCCCGAGTGGCTGTTGGCAATTTACATCCCGCCCATCAGCATAACAAGGCTCCCAGTTCTCCATGGCCTGTCCTGCCTTTCTGGATTTTACACTTTTTTCAGATGGCCCTTTTGACGCGGGAGGAAGTGAGACTTCATTGTAGTGCAGATTTCCTTTGCAAGCTTGCTTGGTTGGCCAAAAAGGGCGTATGCGTTTTTTCCTGAATATATTCAGGAAAAAACGCATACGCCCTTTTTGGCCAAGTGCATCATTGTCGACCTTCTGCCTCTTTTCCTATGCTTTAAATGCAATTCCAGTCTACCTCCTGAAATCGGTTTCCTGCAATTCTGCCCGGCTTTCAAGTCCTCTTGGCAGCCTTACTTCAGTATATTTTTGGATGATAGCTGTCATTTATAACTCTGCAGGTTTGTGAATTACAGTGCCCCTGAGCTCCTTTCTTCAACTCGCTTTCTTGTGAGCTGGCCGCAACACCGCAGGATTGCTTCAGGCCCTAATCTGGTTCCGGCATGGCACGCTGAGCCTTTGGTTAATTCCTCTTCCTGGTGGGAAATGAGAGTTAAATTTTCCCGTCCAGACACCTCCAGCTAGTCTCTCATTGGTTCTCCCTATTCCTGTTCATCTTCCGCGGAATTTGCAAACTGGGCCAAACAGGAGGTTAAAGGCACTGACTCTCCAAGTCGGGAGAGTGTTAGTAAAGCATCTGGAATGTTGCACCCGAGTACCAGGGGACGAGAACTGAGACATATTTCAACACGTCTCCCGATCACACGGTTGATCATACTCTGGGTTCCACATGCATGTTTTAGCTGAAGGAAGAGTCCCTTAAACCTGGAGAGTTGAGACCCGTGGAATGGGTACCATGCAATATGACTTCAAAGGGTCTTCATTTGCTCACCAAAACTCTCCAATCCTATCACTGCTGCGTTTTTGCCCCTGTACTCACGATTGATTCACTTTCAGAGACATAGCAATCCATAGGTTTTAAGATACTTACTAGTCAGGTACATTATTAGGCGTTTAATATGGGGTTTTGAGTCCATTTCGTTGAGCAAGGAGTAGCTCTTGTCTATTACATATTTGGCTTAAGGAACTTTATCTGTGCTCATTTCAATCTCTGGTTTTATGCAGCACCCCAACTCACCTTTCCCCTTAAGCAAGCATAAGTTGGTTTTCTAAATTTGGGACCATGTTCTGTTTTGAAATTCAGTTCCTGTGTAGCCAAGTTTACATTCCGTGTATTAGTGATATCTTATGATGTTTCTTTTTCTGTGTGACTTATTTCAGTTAGAATCATCATACCTGAATCCACTCATTATGCTGCTATGGGCTTGATGACATAGATGTCATTGCTGAGTGATATTGCATTGTACGTAAGTACCACAACTTCTTTATCCATTTTTCGCTTTATGCGATATTGAACTTGTACCGTAAACGAGTTTCTTGTAAACAGAGCCATCCCAAACTTTGGGGTGGCTGTGTCTTTTTAATTTTAATTTCCCTAAGCTATAGGACCATAAGTGGAAGTGCCCTAGGCTCTGTTGCTTTGTTTTTTAGATGTTTCAGGAAACACCATACACTTCTCCCGAGTGGCTGTTGGCAATTTACATCCCGCCCATCAGCATAACAAGGCTCCCAGTTCTCCATGGCCTGTCCTGCCTTTCTGGATTTTACACTTTTTTCAGATGGCCCTTTTGACGGGGGGGAAGTGAGACTTCATTGTAGTGCAGATTTCCTTTGCAAGCTTGCTTGGTTGGCCAAAAAGGGCGTATGCGTTTTTTCCTGAATATATTCAGGAAAAAACGCATACGCCCTTTTTGGCCAAGTGCATCATTGTCGACCTTCTGCCTCTTTTCCTATGCTTTAAATGCAATTCCAGTCTACCTCCTGAAATCGGTTTCCTGCAATTCTGCCCGGCTTTCAAGTCCTCTTGGCAGCCTTACTTCAGTATATTTTTGGATGATAGCTGTCATTTATAACTCTGCAGGTTTGTGAATTACAGTGCCCCTGAGCTCCTTTCTTCAACTCGCTTTCTTGTGAGCTGGCCGCAACACCGCAGGATTGCTTCAGGCCCTAATCTGGTTCCGGCATGGCACGCTGAGCCTTTGGTTAATTCCTCTTCCTGGTGGGAAATGAGAGTTAAATTTTCCCGTCCAGACACCTCCAGCTAGTCTCTCATTGGTTCTCCCTATTCCTGTTCATCTTCCGCGGAATTTGCAAACTGGGCCAAACAGGAGGTTAAAGGCACTGACTCTCCAAGTCGGGAGAGTGTTAGTAAAGCATCTGGAATGTTGCACCCGAGTACCAGGGGACGAGAACTGAGACATATTTCAACACGTCTCCCGATCACACGGTTGATCATACTCTGGGTTCCACATGCATGTTTTAGCTGAAGGAAGAATCCCTTAAACCTGGAGAGTTGAGACCCGTGGAATGAGTACCATGCAATATGACTTCAAAGGGTCTTCATTTGCTCACCAAAACTCTCCAATCCTATCACTGCTGCGTTTTTGCCCCTGTACTCACGATTGATTCACTTTCAGAGACATAGCAATCCATAGGTTTTAAGATACTTACTAGTCAGGTACATTATTAGGCGTTTAATATGGGGTTTTGAGTCCATTTCGTTGAGCAAGGAGTAGCTCTTGTCTGTTACATATTTGGCTTAAGGAACTTTATCTGTGCTCATTTCAATCTCTGGTTTTATGCAGCACCCCAACTCACCTTTCCCCTTAAGCAAGCATAAGTTGATTTTCTAAATTTGGGACCATGTTCTGTTTTGAAATTCAGTTCCTGTGTAGCCAAGTTTACATTCCGTGTATTAGTGATATCTTATGATGTTTCTTTTTCTGTGTGACTTATTTCAGTTAGAATCATCATACCTGAATCCACTCATTATGCTGCTATGGGCCTGATGACATAGATGTCATTGCTGAGTGATATTGCATTGTACGTAAGTACCACAACTTCTTTATCCATTTTTCGCTTTATGCGATATTGAACTTGTACCGTAAACGAGTTTCTTGTAAACAGAGCCATCCCAAGCTTTGGGGTGGCTGTGTCTTTTGATTTTAATTTCCCTAAGCTATAGGACCATAAGTGGAAGTGCCCTAGGCTCTGTTGCTTTGTTTTTTAGATGTTTCAGGAAACACCATATACTTCTCCCGAGTGGCTGTTGGCAAGTTACATCCCGCCCATCAGCATAACAAGGCTCCCAGTTCTCCATGGCCTGTCCTGCCTTTCTGGATTTTACACTTTTTTCAGATGGCCCTTTTGACGGGGGGGAAGTGAGACTTCATTGTAGTGCAGATTTCCTTTGCAAGCTTGCTTGGTTGGCCAAAAAGGGCGTATGCGTTTTTTCCTGAATATATTCAGGAAAAAACGCATACGCCCTTTTTGGCCAAGTGCATCATTGTCGACCTTCTGCCTCTTTTCCTATGCTTTAAATGCAATTCCAGTCTACCTCCTGAAATCGGTTTCCTGCAATTCTGCCCGGCTTTCAAGTCCTCTTGGCAGCCTTACTTCAGTATATTTTTGGATGATAGCTGTCATTTATAACTCTGCAGGTTTGTGAATTACAGTGCCCCTGAGCTCCTTTCTTCAACTCGCTTTCTTGTGAGCTGGCCGCAACACCGCAGGATTGCTTCAGGCCCTAATCTGGTTCCGGCATGGCACGCTGAGCCTTTGGTTAATTCCTCTTCCTGGTGGGAAATGAGAGTTAAATTTTCCCGTCCAGACACCTCCAGCTAGTCTCTCATTGGTTCTCCCTATTCCTGTTCATCTTCCGCGGAATTTGCAAACTGGGCCAAACAGGAGGTTAAAGGCACTGACTCTCCAAGTCGGGAGAGTGTTAGTAAAGCATCTGGAATGTTGCACCCGAGTACCAGGGGACGAGAACTGAGACATATTTCAACACGTCTCCCGATCACACGGTTGATCATACTCTGGGTTCCACATGCATGTTTTAGCTGAAGGAAGAGTCCCTTAAACCTGGAGAGTTGAGACCCGTGGAATGGGTACCATGCAATATGACTTCAAAGGGTCTTCATTTGCTCACCAAAACTCTCCAATCCTACCACTGCTGCGTTTTTGCCCCTGTACTCACGATTGATTCACTTTCAGAGACATAGCAATCCATAGGTTTTAAGATACTTACTAGTCAGGTACATTATTAGGCGTTTAATATGGGGTTTTGAGTCCATTTCGTTGAGCAAGGAGTAGCTCTTGTCTATTACATATTTGGCTTAAGGAACTTTATCTGTGCTCATTTCAATCTCTGGTTTTATGCAGCACCCCAACTCACCTTTCCCCTTAAGCAAGCATAAGATGATTTTCTAAATTTGGGACCATGTTCTGTTTTGAAATTCAGTTCCTGTGTAGCCAAGTTTACATTCCGTGTATTAGTGATATCTTATGATGTTTCTTTTTCTGTGTGACTTATTTCAGTTAGAATCATCATACCTGAATCCACTCATTATGCTGCTATGGGCCTGATGACATAGATGTCATTGCTGAGTGATATTGCATTGTACGTAAGTACCACAACTTCTTTATCCATTTTTCGCTTTATGCGATATTGAACTTGTACCGTAAACGAGTTTCTTCTAAACAGAGCCATCCCAAACTTTGGGGTGGCTGTGTCTTTTTGATTTTAATTTCCCTAAGCTATAG
Organism: Orcinus orca; assembly: GCF_937001465.1. Taxonomy (NCBI): domain Eukaryota; kingdom Metazoa; phylum Chordata; class Mammalia; order Artiodactyla; family Delphinidae; genus Orcinus; species Orcinus orca. The sequence goes on from NW_026044152.1 coordinate 21,933, forward strand.
GACCATAAGTGGAAGTGCCCTAGGCTCTGTTGCTTTGTTTTTTAGATGTTTCAGGAAACACCATACACTTCTCCCGAGTGGCTGTTGGCAATTTACATCCCGCCCATCAGCATAACAAGGCTCCCAGTTCTCCATGGCCTGTCCTGCCTTTCTGGATTTTACACTTTTTTCAGATGGCCCTTTTGACAGGGGGGGGGAGTGAGACTTCATTGTAGTGCAGATTTCCTTTGCAAGCTTGCTTGGTTGGCCAAAAAGGGCGTATGCGTTTTTTCCTGAATATATTCAGGAAAAAACGCATACGCCCTTTTTGGCCAAGTGCATCATTGTCGACCTTCTGCCTCTTTTCCTATGCTTTAAATGCAATTCCAGTCTACCTCCTGAAATCGGTTTCCTGCAATTCTGCCCGGCTTTCAAGTCCTCTTGGCAGCCTTACTTCAGTATATTTTTGGATGATAGCTGTGATTTATAACTCTGCAGGTTTGTGAATTACAGTGCCCCTGAGCTCCTTTCTTCAACTCGCTTTCTTGTGAGCTGGCCGCAACACCGCAGGATTGCTTCAGGCCCTAATCTGGTTCCGGCAAGGCACGCTGAGCCTTTGGTTAATTCCTCTTCCTGGTGGGAAATGAGAGTTAAATTTTCCCGTCCAGACACCTCCAGCTAGTCTCTCATTGGTTCTCCCTATTCCTGTTCATCTTCCGCGGAATTTGCAAACTGGGCCAAACAGGAGGTTAAAGGCACTGACTCTCCAAGTCGGGAGAGTGTTAGTAAAGCATCTGGAATGTTGTACCCGAGTACCAGGGGACAAGAACTGAGACATATTTCAACACGTCTCCCGATCACACGGTTGATCATACTCTGGGTTCCACATGCATGTTTTAGCTGAAGGAAGAATCCCTTAAACCTGGAGAGTTGAGACCCGTGGAATGGGTACCATGCAATATGACTTCAAAGGGTCTTCATTTGCTCACCAAAACTCTCCAATCCTATCACTGCTGCGTTTTTGCCCCTGTACTCACGATTGATTCACTTTCAGAGACATAGCAATCCATAGGTTTTAAGATACTTACTAGTCAGGTACATTATTAGGCGTTTAATATGGGGTTTTGAGTCCATTTCGTTGAGCAAGGAGTAGCTCTTGTCTATTACATATTTGGCTTAAGGAACTTTATCTGTGCTCATTTCAATCTCTGGTTTTATGCAGCACCCCAACTCACCTTTCCCCTTAAGCAAGCATAAGTTGGTTTTCTAAATTTGGGACCATGTTCTGTTTTGAAATTCAGTTCCTGTGTAGCCAAGTTTACATTCCGTGTATTAGTGATATCTTATGATGTTTCTTTTTCTGTGTGACTTATTTCAGTTAGAATCATCATACCTGAATCCACTCATTATGCTGCTATGGGCCTGATGACATAGATGTCATTGCTGAGTGATATTGCATTGTACGTAAGTACCACAACTTCTTTATCCATTTTTCGCTTTATGCGATATTGAACTTGTACCGTAAACGAGTTTCTTGTAAACAGAGCCATCCCAAACTTTGGGGTGGCTGTGTCTTTTTGATTTTAATTTCCCTAAGCTACAGGACCATAAGTGGAAGTGCCCTAGGCTCTGTTGCTTTGTTTTTTAGATGTTTCAGGAAACACCATACACTTCTCCCGAGTGGCTGTTGGCAATTTACATCCCGCCCATCAGCATAACAAGGCTCCCAGTTCTCCATGGCCTGTCCTGCCTTTCTGGATTTTACACTTTTTCAGATGGCCCTTTTGACGCGGGGGGAAGTGAGACTTCATTGTAGTGCAGATTTCCTTTGCAAGCTTGCTTGGTTGGCCAAAAAGGGCGTATGCGTTTTTTCCTGAATATATTCAGGAAAAAACGCATACGCCCTTTTTGGCCAAGTGCATCATTGTCGACCTTCTGCCTCTTTTCCTATGCTTTAAATGCAATTCCAGTCTACCTCCTGAAATCGGTTTCCTGCAATTCTGCCCGGCTTTCAAGTCCTCTTGGCAGCCTTACTTCAGTATATTTTTGGATGATAGCTGTCATTTATAACTCTGCAGGTTTGTGAATTACAGTGCCCCTGAGCTCCTTTCTTCAACTCGCTTTCTTGTGAGCTGGCCGCAACACCGCAGGATTGCTTCAGGCCCTAATCTGGTTCCGGCATGGCACGCTGAGCCTTTGGTTAATTCCTCTTCCTGGTGGGAAATGAGAGTTAAATTTTCCCGTCCAGACACCTCCAGCTAGTCTCTCATTGGTTCTCCCTATTCCTGTTCATCTTCCGCGGAATTTGCAAACTGGGCCAAACAGGAGGTTAAAGGCACTGACTCTCCAAGTCGGGAGAGTGTTAGTAAAGCATCTGGAATGTTGCACCCGAGTACCAGGGGACGAGAACTGAGACATATTTCAACACGTCTCCCGATCACACGGTTGATCATACTCTGGGTTCCACATGCATGTTTTAGCTGAAGGAAGAATCCCTTAAACCTGGAGAGTTGAGACCCGTGGAATGGGTACCATGCAATATGACTTCAAAGGGTCTTCATTTGCTCACCAAAACTCTCCAATCCTATCACTGCTGCGTTTTTGCCCCTGTACTCACGATTGATTCACTTTCAGAGACATAGCAATCCATAGGTTTTAAGATACTTACTAGTCAGGTACATTATTAGGCGTTTAATATGGGGTTTTGAGTCCATTTCGTTGAGCAAGGAGTAGCTCTTGTCTATTACATATTTGGCTTAAGGAACTTTATCTGTGCTCATTTCAATCTCTGGTTTTATGCAGCACCCCAACTCACCTTTCCCCTTAAGCAAGCATAAGTTGGTTTTCTAAATTTGGGACCATGTTCTGTTTTGAAATTCAGTTCCTGTGTAGCCAAGTTTACATTCCGTGTATTAGTGATATCTTATGATGTTTCTTTTTCTGTGTGACTTATTTCAGTTAGAATCATCATACCTGAATCCACTCATTATGCTGCTATGGGCTTGATGACATAGATGTCATTGCTGAGTGATATTGCATTGTACGTAAGTACCACAACTTCTTTATCCATTTTTCGCTTTATGCGATATTGAACTTGTACCGTAAACGAGTTTCTTGTAAACAGAGCCATCCCAAACTTTGGGGTGGCTGTGTCTTTTTGATTTTAATTTCCCTAAGCTATAGGACCATAAGTGGAAGTGCCCTAGGCTCTGTTGCTTTGTTTTTTAGATGTTTCAGGAAACACCATACACTTCTCCCGAGTGGCTGTTGGCAATTTACATCCCGCCCATCAGCATAACAAGGCTCCCAGTTCTCCATGGCCTGTCCTGCCTTTCTGGATTTTACACTTTTTTCAGATGGCCCTTTTGACGGGGGGGAAGTGAGACTTCATTGTAGTGCAGATTTCCTTTGCAAGCTTGCTTGGTTGGCCAAAAAGGGCGTATGCGTTTTTTCCTGAATATATTCAGGAAAAAACGCATACGCCCTTTTTGGCCAAGTGCATCATTGTCGACCTTCTGCCTCTTTTCCTATGCTTTAAATGCAATTCCAGTCTACCTCCTGAAATCGGTTTCCTGCAATTCTGCCCGGCTTTCAAGTCCTCTTGGCAGCCTTACTTCAGTATATTTTTGGATGATAGCTGTCATTTATAACTCTGCAGGTTTGTGAATTACAGTGCCCCTGAGCTCCTTTCTTCAACTCGCTTTCTTGTGAGCTGGCCGCAACACCGCAGGATTGCTTCAGGCCCTAATCTGGTTCCGGCATGGCACGCTGAGCCTTTGGTTAATTCCTCTTCCTGGTGGGAAATGAGAGTTAAATTTTCCCGTCCAGACACCTCCAGCTAGTCTCTCATTGGTTCTCCCTATTCCTGTTCATCTTCCGCGGAATTTGCAAACTGGGCCAAACAGGAGGTTAAAGGCACTGACTCTCCAAGTCGGGAGAGTGTTAGTAAAGCATCTGGAATGTTGCACCCGAGTACCAGGGGACGAGAACTGAGACATATTTCAACACGTCTCCCGATCACACGGTTGATCATACTCTGGGTTCCACATGCATGTTTTAGCTGAAGGAAGAATCCCTTAAACCTGGAGAGTTGAGACCCGTGGAATGAGTACCATGCAATATGACTTCAAAGGGTCTTCATTTGCTCACCAAAACTCTCCAATCCTATCACTGCTGCGTTTTTGCCCCTGTACTCACGATTGATTCACTTTCAGAGACATAGCAATCCATAGGTTTTAAGATACTTACTAGTCAGGTACATTATTAGGCGTTTAATATGGGGTTTTGAGTCCATTTCGTTGAGCAAGGAGTAGCTCTTGTCTATTCCATATTTGGCTTAAGGAACTTTATCTGTGCTCATTTCAATCTCTGGTTTTATGCAACACCCCAACTCACCTTTCCCCTTAAGCAAGCATAAGTTGATTTTCTAAATTTGGGACCATGTTCTGTTTTGAAATTCAGTTCCTGTGTAGCCAAGTTTACATTCCGTGTATTAGTGATATCTTATGATGTTTCTTTTTCTGTGTGACTTATTTCAGTTAGAATCATCATACCTGAATCCACTCATTATGCTGCTATGGGCCTGATGACATAGATGTCATTGCTGAGTGATATTGCATTGTACGTAAGTACCACAACTTCTTTATCCATTTTTCGCTTTATGCGATATTGAACTTGTACCGTAAACGAGTTTCTTGTAAACAGAGCCATCCCAAGCTTTGGGGTGGCTGTGTCTTTTGATTTTAATTTCCCTAAGCTATAGGACCATAAGTGGAAGTGCCCTAGGCTCTGTTGCTTTGTTTTTTAGATGTTTCAGGAAACACCATATACTTCTCCCGAGTGGCTGTTGGCAAGTTACATCCCGCCCATCAGCATAACAAGGCTCCCAGTTCTCCATGGCCTGTCCTGCCTTTCTGGATTTTACACTTTTTTCAGATGGCCCTTTTGACGGGGGGGAAGTGAAACTTCATTGTAGTGCAGATTTCCTTTGCAAGCTTGCTTGGTTGGCCAAAAAGGGCGTATGCGTTTTTTCCTGAATATATTCAGGAAAACACGCATACGCCCTTTTTGGCCAAGTGCATCATTGTCGACCTTCTGCCTCTTTTCCTATGCTTTAAATGCAATTCCAGTCTACCTCCTGAAATCGGTTTCCTGCAATTCTGCCCGGCTTTCAAGTCCTCTTGGCAGCCTTACTTCAGTATATTTTTGGATGATAGCTGTCATTTATAACTCTGCAGGTTTGTGAATTACAGTGCCCCTGAGCTCCTTTCTTCAACTCGCTTTCTTGTGAGCTGGCCGCAACACCGCAGGATTGCTTCAGGCCCTAATCTGGTTCCGGCATGGCACGCTGAGCCTTTGGTTAATTCCTCTTCCTGGTGGGAAATGAGAGTTAAATTTTCCCGTCCAGACACCTCCAGCTAGTCTCTCATTGGTTCTCCCTATTCCTGTTCATCTTCCGCGGAATTTGCAAACTGGGCCAAACAGGAGGTTAAAGGCACTGACTCTCCAAGTCGGGAGAGTGTTAGTAAAGCATCTGGAATGTTGCACCCGAGTACCAGGGGACGAGAACTGAGACATATTTCAACACGTCTCCCGATCACACGGTTGATCATACTCTGGGTTCCACATGCATGTTTTAGCTGAAGGAAGAATCCCTTAAACCTGGAGAGTTGAGACCCGTGGAATGGGTACCATGCAATATGACTTCAAAGGGTCTTCATTTGCTCACCAAAACTCTCCAATCCTATCACTGCTGCGTTTTTGCCCCTGTACTCACGATTGATTCACTTTCAGAGACATAGCAATCCATAGGTTTTAAGATACTTACTAGTCAGGTACATTATTAGGCGTTTAATATGGGGTTTTGAGTCCATTTCGTTGAGCAAGGAGTAGCTCTTGTCTATTACATATTTGGCTTAAGGAACTTTATCTGTGCTCATTTCAATCTCTGGTTTTATGCAGCACCCCAACTCACCTTTCCCCTTAAGCAAGCATAAGTTGGTTTTCTAAATTTGGGACCATGTTCTGTTTTGAAATTCAGTTCCTGTGTAGCCAAGTTTACATTCCGTGTATTAGTGATATCTTATGATGTTTCTTTTTCTGTGTGACTTATTTCAGTTAGAATCATCATACCTGAATCCACTCATTATGCTGCTATGGGCCTGATGACATAGATGTCATTGCTGAGTGATATTGCATTGTACGTAAGTACCACAACTTCTTTATCCATTTTTCGCTTTATGCGATATTGAACTTGTACCGTAAACGAGTTTCTTGTAAACAGAGCCATCCCAAACTTTGGGGTGGCTGTGTCTTTTTGATTTTAATTTCCCTAAGCTGCAGGACCATAAGTGGAAGTGCCCTAGGCTCTGTTGCTTTGTTTTTTAGATGTTTCAGGAAACACCATACACTTCTCCCGAGTGGCTGTTGGCAATTTACATCCCGCCCATCAGCATAACAAGGCTCCCAGTTCTCCATGGCCTGTCCTGCCTTTCTGGATTTTACACTTTTTTCAGATGGCCCTTTTGACGGGGGGGAAGTGAGACTTCATTGTAGTGCAGATTTCCTTTGCAAGCTTGCTTGGTTGGCCAAAAAGGGCGTATGCGTTTTTTCCTGAATATATTCAGGAAAAAACGCATACGCCCTTTTTGGCCACGTGCATCATTGTCGACCTTCTGCCTCTTTTCCTATGCTTTAAATGCAATTCCAGTCTACCTCCTGAAATCGGTTTCCTGCAATTCTGCCCGGCTTTCAAGTCCTCTTGGCAGCCTTACTTCAGTATATTTTTGGATGATAGCTGTCATTTATAACTCTGCAGGTTTGTGAATTACAGTGCCCCTGAGCTCCTTTCTTCAACTCGCTTTCTTGTGAGCTGGCCGCAACACCGCAGGATTGCTTCAGGCCCTAATCTGGTTCCGGCATGGCACGCTGAGCCTTTGGTTAATTCCTCTTCCTGGTGGGAAATGAGAGTTAAATTTTCCCGTCCAGACACCTCCAGCTAGTCTCTCATTGGTTCTCCCTATTCCTGTTCATCTTCCGCGGAATTTGCAAACTGGGCCAAACAGGAGGTTAAAGGCACTGACTCTCCAAGTCGGGAGAGTGTTAGTAAAGCATCTGGAATGTTGCACCCGAGTACCAGGGGACGAGAACTGAGACATATTTCAACACGTCTCCCGATCACACGGTTGATCATACTCTGGGTTCCACATGCATGTTTTAGCTGAAGGAAGAATCCCTTAAACCTGGAGAGTTGAGACCCGTGGAATGGGTACCATGCAATATGACTTCAAAGGGTCTTCATTTGCTCACCAAAACTCTCCAATCCTATCACTGCTGCGTTTTTGCCCCTGTACTCACGATTGATTCACTTTCAGAGACATAGCAATCCATAGGTTTTAAGATACTTACTAGTCAGGTACATTATTAGGCGTTTAATATGGGGTTTTGAGTCCATTTCGTTGAGCAAGGAGTAGCTCTTGTCTATTACATATTTGGCTTAAGGAACTTTATCTGTGCTCATTTCAATCTCTGGTTTTATGCAGCACCCCAACTCACCTTTCCCCTTAAGCAAGCATAAGTTGGTTTTCTAAATTTGGGACCATGTTCTGTTTTGAAATTCAGTTCCTGTGTAGCCAAGTTTACATTCCGTGTATTAGTGATATCTTATGATGTTTCTTTTTCTGTGTGACTTATTTCAGTTAGAATCATCATACCTGAATCCACTCATTATGCTGCTATGGGCCTGATGACATAGATGTCATTGCTGAGTGATATTGCATTGTACGTAAGTACCACAACTTCTTTATCCATTTTTCGCTTTATGCGATATTGAACTTGTACCGTAAACGAGTTTCTTGTAAACAGAGCCATCCCAAACTTTGGGGTGGCTGTGTCTTTTTGATTTTAATTTCCCTAAGCTGCAGGACCATAAGTGGAAGTGCCCTAGGCTCTGTTGCTTTGTTTTTTAGATGTTTCAGGAAACACCATACACTTCTCCCGAGTGGCTGTTGGCAATTTACATCCCGCCCATCAGCATAACAAGGCTCCCAGTTCTCCATGGCCTGTCCTGCCTTTCTGGATTTTACACTTTTTTCAGATGGCCCTTTTGACGGGGGGGAAGTGAGACTTCATTGTGGTGCAGATTTCCTTTGCAAGCTTGCTTGGTTGGCCAAAAAGGGCGTATGCGTTTTTTCCTGAATATATTCAGGAAAACACGCATACGCCCTTTTTGGCCAAGTGCATCATTGTCGACCTTCTGCCTCTTTTCCTATGCTTTAAATGCAATTCCAGTCTACCTCCTGAAATCGGTTTCCTGCAATTCTGCCCGGCTTTCAAGTCCTCTTGGCAGCCTTACTTCAGTATATTTTTGGATGATAGCTGTCATTTATAACTCTGCAGGTTTGTGAATTACAGTGCCCCTGAGCTCCTTTCTTCAACTCGCTTTCTTGTGAGCTGGCCGCAACACCGCAGGATTGCTTCAGGCCCTAATCTGGTTCCGGCATGGCACGCTGAGCCTTTGGTTAATTCCTCTTCCTGGTGGGAAATGAGAGTTAAATTTTCCCGTCCAGACACCTCCAGCTAGTCTCTCATTGGTTCTCCCTATTCCTGTTCATCTTCCGCGGAATTTGCAAACTGGGCCAAAGAGGAGGTTAAAGGCACTGACTCTCCAAGTCGGGAGAGTGTTAGTAAAGCATCTGGAATGTTGCACCCGAGTACCAGGGGACGAGAACTGAGACATATTTCAACACGTCTCCCGATCACACGGTTGATCATACTCTGGGTTCCACATGCATGCTTTAGCTGAAGGAAGAATCCCTTAAACCTGGAGAGTTGAGACCCGTGGAATGGGTACCATGCAATATGACTTCAAAGGGTCTTCATTTGCTCACCAAAACTCTCCAATCCTATCACTGCTGCGTTTTTGCCCCTGTACTCACGATTGATTCACTTTCAGAGACATAGCAATCCATAGGTTTTAAGATACTTACTAGTCAGGTACATTATTAGGCGTTTAATATGGGGTTTTGAGTCCATTTTGTTGAGCAAGGAGTAGCTCTTGTCTATTACATATTTGGCTTAAGGAACTTTATCTGTGCTCATTTCAATCTCTGGTTTTATGCAGCACCCCAACTCACCTTTCCCCTTAAGCAAGCATAAGTTGGTTTTCTAAATTTGGGACCATGTTCTGTTTTGAAATCCAGTTCCTGTGTAGACAAGTTTACATTCCGTGTATTAGTGATATCTTGTGATGTTTCTTTTTCTGTGTGACTTATTTCAGTTAGAATCATCATACCTGAATCCACTCATTATGCTGCTATGGGCCTGATGACATAGATGTCATTGCTGAGTGATATTGCATTGTACGTAAGTACCACAACTTCTTTATCCATTTTTCGCTTTATGCGATATTGAACTTGTACCGTAAACGAGTTTCTTGTAAACAGAGCCATCCCAAACTTTGGGGTGGCTGTGTCTTTTTGATTTTAATTTCCCTAAGCTATAGGACCATAAGTGGAAGTGCCCTAGGCTCTGTTGCTTTGTTTTTTAGATGTTTCAGGAAACACCATACACTTCTCCCGAGTGGCTGTTGGCAATTTACATCCCGCCCATCAGCATAACAAGGCTCCCAGTTCTCCATGGCCTGTCCTGCCTTTCTGGATTTTACACTTTTTTCAGATGGCCCTTTTGACGGGTGGGAAGTGAGACTTCATTGTGGTGCAGATTTCCTTTGCAAGCTTGCTTGGTTGGCCAAAAAGGGCGTATGCGTTTTTTCCTGAATATATTCAGGAAAAAACGCATACGCCCTTTTTGGCCAAGTGCATCATTGTCGACCTTCTGCCTCTTTTCCTATGCTTTAAATGCAATTCCAGTCTACCTCCTGAAATCGGTTTCCTGCAATTCTGCCCGGCTTTCAAGTCCTCTTGGCAGCCTTACTTCAGTATATTTTTGGATGATAGCTGTCATTTATAACTCTGCAGGTTTGTGAATTACAGTGCCCCTGAGCTCCTTTCTTCAACTCGCTTTCTTGTGAGCTGGCCGCAACACCGCAGGATTGCTTCAGGCCCTAATCTGGTTCCAGCATGGCACGCTGAGCCTTTGGTTAATTCCTCTTCCTGGTGGGAAATGAGAGTTAAATTTTCCCGTCCAGACACCTCCAGCTAGTCTCTCATTGGTTCTCCCTATTCCTGTTCATCTTCCGCGGAATTTGCAAACTGGGCCAAAGAGGAGGTTAAAGGCACTGACTCTCCAAGTCGGGAGAGTGTTAGTAAAGCATCTGGAATGTTGCACCCGAGTACCAGGGGACGAGAACTGAGACATATTTCAACACGTCTCCCGATCACACGGTTGATCATACTCTGGGTTCCACATGCATGCTTTAGCTGAAGGAAGAATCCCTTAAACCTGGAGAGTTGAGACCCGTGGAATGGGTACCATGCAATATGACTTCAAAGGGTCTTCATTTGCTCACCAAAACTCTCCAATCCTATCACTGCTGCGTTTTTGCCCCTGTACTCACGATTGATTCACTTTCAGAGACATAGCAATCCATAGGTTTTAAGATACTTACTAGTCAGGTACATTATTAGGCGTTTAATATGGGGTTTTGAGTCCATTTCGTTGAGCAAGGAGTAGCTCTTATCTATTACATATTTGGCTTAAGGAACTTTATCTGTGCTCATTTCAATCTCTGGTTTTATGCAGCACCCCAACTCACCTTTCCCCTTAAGCAAGCATAAGTTGGTTTTCTAAATTTGGGACCATGTTCTGTTTTGAAATCCAGTTCCTGTGTAGACAAGTTTACATTCCGTGTATTAGTGATATCTTGTGATGTTTCTTTTTCTGTGTGACTTATTTCAGTTAGAATCATCATACCTGAATCCACTCATTATGCTGCTATGGGCCTGATGACATAGATGTCATTGCTGAGTGATATTGCATTGTACGTAAGTACCACAACTTCTTTATCCATTTTTCGCTTTATGCGATATTGAACTTGTACCGTAAACGAGTTTCTTGTAAACAGAGCCATCCCAAACTTTGGGGTGGCTGTGTCTTTTTTATTTTAATTTCCCTAAGCTATAGGACCATAAGTGGAAGTGCCCTAGGCTCTGTTGCTTTGTTTTTTAGATGTTTCAGGAAACACCATACACTTCTCCCGAGTGGCTGTTGGCAATTTACATCCCGCCCATCAGCATAACAAGGCTCCCAGTTCTCCATGGCCTGTCCTGCCTTTCTGGATTTTACACTTTTTTCAGATGGCCCTTTTGACGGGGGGGAAGTGAGACTTCATTGTAGTGCAGATTTCCTTTGCAAGCTTGCTTGGTTGGCCAAAAAGGGCGTATGCGTTTTTTCCTGAATATATTCAGGAAAAAACGCATACGCCCTTTTTGGCCAAGTGCATCATTGTCGACCTTCTGCCTCTTTTCCTATGCTTTAAATGCAATTCCAGTCTACCTCCTGAAATCGGTTTCCTGCAATTCTGCCCGGCTTTCAAGTCCTCTTGGCAGCCTTACTTCAGTATATTTTTGGATGATATCTGTCATTTATAACTCTGAAGGTTTGTGAATTACAGTGCCCCTGAGCTCCTTTCTTCAACTCGTTTTCTTGTGAGCTGGCCGCAACACCGCAGGATTGCTTCAGGCCCTAATCTGGATCCGGCATGGCACGCTGAGCCTTTGGTTAATTCCTCTTCCTGGTGGGAAATGAGAGTTAAATTTTCCCGTCCAGACACCTCCAGCTAGTCTCTCATTGGTTCTCCCTATTCCTGTTCATCTTCTGCGGAATTTGCAAACTGGGCCAAACAGGAGGTTAAAGGCACTGACTCTCCAAGTCGGGAGAGTGTTAGTAAAGCATCTGGAATGTTGCACCCGAGTACCAGGGGACGAGAACTGAGACATATTTCAACACGTCTCCCGATCACATGGTTGATCATACTCTGGGTTCCACATGCATGTTTTAGCTGAAGGAAGAGTCCCTTAAACCTGGAGAGTTGAGACCCGTGGAATGGGTACCATGCAATATGACTTCAAAGGGTCTTCATTTGCTCACCAAAACTCTCCAATCCTATCACTGTTGCGTTTTTGCCCCTGTACTCACGATTGATTCACTTTCAGAGACATAGCAATCCATAGGTTTTAAGATACTTACTAGTCAGGTACATTATTAGGCGTTTAATATGGGGTTTTGAGTCCATTTCGTTGAGCAAGGAGTAGCTCTTGTCTATTACATATTTGGCTTAAGGAAGTTTATCTGTGCTCATTTCAATCTCTGGTTTTATGCAGCACCCCAACTCACCTTTCCCCTTAAGCAAGCATAAGTTGATTTTCTAAATTTGGGACCATGTTCTGTTTTGAAATTCAGTTCCTGTGTAGCCAAGTTTACATTCCGTGTATTAGTGATATCTTATGATGTTTCTTTTTCTGTGTGACTTATTTCAGTTAGAATCATCATACCTGAATCCACTCATTATGCTGCTATGGGCCTGATGACATAGATGTCATTGCTGAGTGATATTGCATTGTACGTAAGTACCACAACTTCTTTATCCATTTTTCGCTTTATGCGATATTGAACTTGTACCGTAAACGAGTTTCTTGTAAACAGAGCCATCCCAAACTTTGGGGTGGCTGTGTCTTTTTGATTTTAATTTCCCTAAGCTATAGGACCATAAGTGGAAGTGCCCTAGGCTCTGTTGCTTTGTTTTTTAGATGTTTCAGGAAACACCATACACTTCTCCCGAGTGGCTGTTGGCAATTTACATCCCGCCCGTCAGCATAACAAGGCTCCCAGTTCTCCATGGCCTGTCCTGCCTTTCTGGATTTTACACTTTTTTCAGATGGCCCTTTTGACAGGGGGGGGGAGTGAGACTTCATTGTAGTGCAGATTTCCGTTGCAAGCTTGCTTGGTTGGCCAAAAAGTGCGTATGCGTTTTTTCCTGAATATATTCAGGAAAAAACGCATACGCCCTTTTTGGCCAAGTGCATCATTGTCGACCTTCTGCCTCTTTTCCTATGCTTTAAATGCAATTCCAGTCTACCTCCTGAAATCGGTTTCCTGCAATTCTGCCCGGCTTTCAAGTCCTCTTGGCAGCCTTACTTCAGTATATTTTTGGATGATAGCTGTCATTTATAACTCTGCAGGTTTGTGAATTACAGTGCCCCTGAGCTCCTTTCTTCAACTCGCTTTCTTGTGAGCTGGCCGCAACACCGCAGGATTGCTTCAGGCCCTAATCTGGTTCCGGCATGGCACGCTGAGCCTTTGGTTAATTCCTCTTCCTGGTGGGAAATGAGAGTTAAATTTTCCCGTCCAGACACCTCCAGCTAGTCTCTCATTGGTTCTCCCTATTCCTGTTCATCTTCCGCGGAATTTGCAAACTGGGCCAAACAGAGGTTAAAGGCACTGACTCTCCAAGTCGGGAGAGTGTTAGTAAAGCATCTGGAATGTTGCACCCGAGTACCAGGGGACGAGAACTGAGACATATTTCAACACGTCTCCCGATCACACGGTTGATCATACTCTGGGTTCCACATGCATGTTTTAGCTGAAGGAAGAGTCCCTTAAACCTGGAGAGTTGAGACCCGTGGAATGGGTACCATGCAATATGACTTCAAAGGGTCTTCATTTGCTCACCAAAACTCTCCAATCCTATCACTGCTGCGTTTTTGCCCCTGTACTCACGATTGATTCACTTTCAGAGACATAGCAATCCATAGGTTTTAAGATACTTACTAGTCAGGTACATTATTAGGCGTTTAATATGGGGTTTTGAGTCCATTTCGTTGAGCAAGGAGTAGCTCTTGTCTATTACATATTTGGCTTAAGGAACTTTATCTGTGCTCATTTCAATCTCTGGTTTTATGCAGCACCCCAACTCACCTTTCCCCTTAAGCAAGCATAAGTTGATTTTCTAAATTTGGGACCATGTTCTGTTTTGGAAATTCAGTTCCTGTGTAGCCAAGTTTACATTCCATGTATTAGTGATATCTTATGATGTTTCTTTTTCTGTGTGACTTATTTCAGTTAGAATCATCATACCTGAATCCACTCATTATGCTGCTATGGGCCTGATGACATAGATGTCATTGCTGAGTGATATTGCATTGTACGTAAGTACCACAACTTCTTTATACATTTTTCGCTTTATGCGATATTGAACTTGTACCGTAAACGAGTTTCTTGTAAACAGAGCCATCCCAAACTTTGGGGTGGCTGTGTCTTTTTGATTTTAATTTCCCTAAGCTATAGGACCATAAGTGGAAGTGCCCTAGGCTCTGTTGCTTTGTTTTTTAGATGTTTCAGGAAACACCATACACTTCTCCCGAGTGGCTGTTGGCAATTTACATCCCGCCCATCAGCATAACAAGGCTCCCAGTTCTCCATGGCCTGTCCTGCCTTTCTGGATTTTACACTTTTTTCAGATGGCCCTTTTGACGGGGGGGGGGGGGAGTGAGACTTCATTGTAGTGCAGATTTCCGTTGCAAGCTTGCTTGGTTGGCCAAAAAGTGCGTATGCGTTTTTTCCTGAATATATTCAGGAAAAAACGCATACGCCCTTTTTGGCCAAGTGCATCATTGTCGACCTTCTGCCTCTTTTCCTATGCTTTAAATGCAATTCCAGTCTACCTCCTGAAATCGGTTTCCTGCAATTCTGCCCGGCTTTCAAGTCCTCTTGGCAGCCTTACTTCAGTATATTTTTGGATGATAGCTGTCATTTATAACTCTGCAGGTTTGTGAATTACAGTGCCCCTGAGCTCCTTTCTTCAACTCGCTTTCTTGTGAGCTGGCCGCAACACCGCAGGATTGCTTCAGGCCCTAATCTGGTTCCGGCATGGCACGCTGAGCCTTTGGTTAATTCCTCTTCCTGGTGGGAAATGAGAGTTAAATTTTCCCGTCCAGACACCTCCAGCTAGTCTCTCATTGGTTCTCCCTATTCCTGTTCATCTTCCGCGGAATTTGCAAACTGGGCCAAACAGGAGGTTAAAGGCACTGACTCTCCAAGTCGGGAGAGTGTTAGTAAAGCATCTGGAATGTTGTACCCGAGTACCAGGGGACGAGAACTGAGACATATTTCAACACGTCTCCCGATCACACGGTTGATCATACTCTGGGTTCCACATGCATGTTTTAGCTGAAGGAAGAGTCCCTTAAACCTGGAGAGTTGAGACCCGTGGAATGGGTACCATGCAATATGACTTCAAAGGGTCTTCATTTGCTCACCAAAACTCTCCAATCCTATCACTGCTGCGTTTTTGCCCCTGTACTCACGATTGATTCACTTTCAGAGACATAGCAATCCATAGGTTTTAAGATACTTACTAGTCAGGTACATTATTAGGCGTTTAATATGGGGTTTTGAGTCCATTTCGTTGAGCAAGGAGTAGCTCTTGTCTATTACATATTTGGCTTAAGGAACTTTATCTGTGCTCATTTCAATCTCTGGTTTTATGCAGCACCCCAACTCACCTTTCCCCTTAAGCAAGCATAAGTTGATTTTCTAAATTTGGGACCATGTTCTGTTTTGAAATTCAGTTCCTGTGTAGCCAAGTTTACATTCCGTGTATTAGTGATATCTTATGATGTTTCTTTTTCTGTGTGACTTATTTCAGTTAGAATCATCATACCTGAATCCACTCATTATGCTGCTATGGGCCTGATGACATAGATGTCATTGCTGAGTGATATTGCATTGTACGTAAGTACCACAACTTCTTTATCCATTTTTCGCTTTATGCGATATTGAACTTGTACCGTAAACGAGTTTCTTGTAAACAGAGCCATCCCAAACTTTGGGGTGGCTGTGTCTTTTTGATTTTAATTTCCCTAAGCTATAGGACCATAAGTGGAAGTGCCCTAGGCTCTGTTGCTTTGTTTTTTAGATGTTTCAGGAAACACCATACACTTCTCCCGAGTGGCTGTTGGCAATTTACATCCCGCCCATCAGCATAACAAGGCTCCCAGTTCTCCATGGCCTGTCCTGCCTTTCTGGATTTTACACTTTTTTCAGATGGCCCTTTTGACGGGGGGGGGGGGGGGAGTGAGACTTCATTGTAGTGCAGATTTCCGTTGCAAGCTTGCTTGGTTGGCCAAAAAGTGCGTATGCGTTTTTTCCTGAATATATTCAGGAAAAAACGCATACGCCCTTTTTGGCCAAGTGCATCATTGTCGACCTTCTGCCTCTTTTCCTATGCTTTAAATGCAATTCCAGTCTACCTCCTGAAATCGGTTTCCTGCAATTCTGCCCGGCTTTCAAGTCCTCTTGGCAGCCTTACTTCAGTATATTTTTGGATGATAGCTGTCATTTATAACTCTGCAGGTTTGTGAATTACAGTGCCCCTGAGCTCCTTTCTTCAACTCGCTTTCTTGTGAGCTGGCCGCAACACCGCAGGATTGCTTCAGGCCCTAATCTGGTTCCGGCATGGCACGCTGAGCCTTTGGTTAATTCCTCTTCCTGGTGGGAAATGAGAGTTAAATTTTCCCGTCCAGACACCTCCAGCTAGTCTCTCATTGGTTCTCCCTATTCCTGTTCATCTTCCGCGGAATTTGCAAACTGGGCCAAACAGGAGGTTAAAGGCACTGACTCTCCAAGTCGGGAGAGTGTTAGTAAAGCATCTGGAATGTTGTACCCGAGTACCAGGGGACAAGAACTGAGACATATTTCAACACGTCTCCCGATCACACGGTTGATCATACTCTGGGTTCCACATGCATGTTTTAGCTGAAGGAAGAATCCCTTAAACCTGGAGAGTTGAGACCCGTGGAATGGGTACCATGCAATATGACTTCAAAGGGTCTTCATTTGCTCACCAAAACTCTCCAATCCTATCACTGCTGCGTTTTTGCCCCTGTACTCACGATTGATTCACTTTCAGAGACATAGCAATCCATAGGTTTTAAGATACTTACTAGTCAGGTACATTATTAGGCGTTTAATATGGGGTTTTGAGTCCATTTCGTTGAGCAAGGAGTAGCTCTTGTCTATTACATATTTGGCTTAAGGAACTTTATCTGTGCTCATTTCAATCTCTGGTTTTATGCAGCACCCCAACTCACCTTTCCCCTTAAGCAAGCATAAGTTGATTTTCTAAATTTGGGACCATGTTCTGTTTTGAAATTCAGTTCCTGTGTAGCCAAGTTTACATTCCGTGTATTAGTGATATCTTATGATGTTTCTTTTTCTGTGTGACTTATTTCAGTTAGAATCATCATACCTGAATCCACTCATTATGCTGCTATGGGCCTGATGACATAGATGTCATTGCTGAGTGATATTGCATTGTACGTAAGTACCACAACTTCTTTATCCATTTTTCGCTTTATGCGATATTGAACTTGTACCGTAAACGAGTTTCTTGTAAACAGAGCCATCCCAAACTTTGGGGTGGCTGTGTCTTTTTGATTTTAATTTCCCTAAGCTATAGGACCATAAGTGGAAGTGCCCTAGGCTCTGTTGCTTTGTTTTTTAGATGTTTCAGGAAACACCATACACTTCTCCCGAGTGGCTGTTGGCAATTTACATCCCGCCCATCAGCATAACAAGGCTCCCAGTTCTCCATGGCCTGTCCTGCCTTTCTGGATTTTACACTTTTTTCAGATGGCCCTTTTGACAGAGGGGGGAAGTGAGACTTCATTGTAGTGCAGATTTCCTTTGCAAGCTTGCTTGGTTGGCCAAAGAGTGCGTATGCGTTTTTTCCTGAATATATTCAGGAAAAAACGCATACGCCCTTTTTGGCCAAGTGCATCATTGTCGACCTTCTGCCTCTTTTCCTATGCTTTAAATGCAATTCCAGTCTACCTCCTGAAATCGGTTTCCTGCAATTCTGCCCGGCTTTCAAGTCCTCTTGGCAGCCTTACTTCAGTATATTTTTGGATGATAGCTGTCATTTATAACTCTGCAGGTTTGTGAATTACAGTGCCCCTGAGCTCCTTTCTTCAACTCGCTTTCTTGTGAGCTGGCCGCAACACCGCAGGATTGCTTCAGGCCCTAATCTGGTTCCGGCATGGCACGCTGAGCCTTTGGTTAATTCCTCTTCCTGGTGGGAAATGAGAGTTAAATTTTCCCGTCCAGACACCTCCAGCTAGTCTCTCATTGGTTCTCCCTATTCCTGTTCATCTTCCGCGGAATTTGCAAACTGGGCCAAACAGGAGGTTAAAGGCACTGACTCTCCAAGTCGGGAGAGTGTTAGTAAAGCATCTGGAATGTTGTACCCGAGTACCAGGGGACAAGAACT
This sequence comes from Orcinus orca, assembly GCF_937001465.1. Classification (NCBI taxonomy): domain Eukaryota; kingdom Metazoa; phylum Chordata; class Mammalia; order Artiodactyla; family Delphinidae; genus Orcinus; species Orcinus orca. The sequence goes on from NW_026044152.1 coordinate 40,138, forward strand.
GAGACATATTTCAACACGTCTCCCGATCACACGGTTGATCATACTCTGGGTTCCACATGCATGTTTTAGCTGAAGGAAGAATCCCTTAAACCTGGAGAGTTGAGACCCGTGGAATGGGTACCATGCAATATGACTTCAAAGGGTCTTCATTTGCTCACCAAAACTCTCCAATCCTATCACTGCTGCGTTTTTGCCCCTGTACTCACGATTGATTCACTTTCAGAGACATAGCAATCCATAGGTTTTAAGATACTTACTAGTCAGGTACATTATTAGGCGTTTAATATGGGGTTTTGAGTCCATTTCGTTGAGCAAGGAGTAGCTCTTGTCTATTACATATTTGGCTTAAGGAACTTTATCTGTGCTCATTTCAATCTCTGGTTTTATGCAGCACCCCAACTCACCTTTCCCCTTAAGCAAGCATAAGTTGGTTTTCTAAATTTGGAACCATGTTCTGTTTTGAAATTCAGTTCCTGTGTAGCCAAGTTTACATTCCGTGTATTAGTGATATCTTATGATGTTTCTTTTTCTGTGTGACTTATTTCAGTTAGAATCATCATACCTGAATCCACTCATTATGCTGCTATGGGCCTGATGACATAGATGTCATTGCTGAGTGATATTGCATTGTACGTAAGTACCACAACTTCTTTATCCATTTTTCGCTTTATGCGATATTGAACTTGTACCGTAAACGAGTTTCTTGTAATCACAGCCATCCCAAACTTTGGGGTGGCTGTGTCTTTTTGATTTTAATTTCCCTAAGCTACAGGACCATAAGTGGAACTGCCCTAGGCTCTGTTGCTTTGTTTTTTAGATGTTTCAGGAAACACCATACACTTCTCCGGAGTGGCTGTTGGCAATTTACATCCCGCCCATCAGCATAACAAGGCTCCCAGTTCTCCATGGCCTGTCCTGCCTTTCTGGATTTTACACTTTTTTCAGATGGCCCTTTTGACGGGGGGGGAAGTGAGACTTCATTGTAGTGCAGATTTCCTTTGCAAGCTTGCTTGGTTGGCCAAAGAGTGCGTATGCGTTTTTTCCTGAATATATTCAGGAAAAAACGCATACGCCCTTTTTGGCCAAGTGCATCATTGTCGACCTTCTGCCTCTTTTCCTATGCTTTAAATGCAATTCCAGTCTACCTCCTGAAATCGGTTTCCTGCAATTCTGCCCGGCTTTCAAGTCCTCTTGGCAGCCTTACTTCAGTATATTTTTGGATGATAGCTGTCATTTATAACTCTGCAGGTTTGTGAATTACAGTGCCCCTGAGCTCCTTTCTTCAACTCGCTTTCTTGTGAGCTGGCCGCAACACCGCAGGATTGCTTCAGGCCCTAATCTGGTTCCGGCATGGCACGCTGAGCCTTTGGTTAATTCCTCTTCCTGGTGGGAAATGAGAGTTAAATTTTCCCGTCCAGACACCTCCAGCTAGTCTCTCATTGGTTCTCCCTATTCCTGTTCATCTTCCGCGGAATTTGCAAACTGGGCCAAACAGGAGGTTAAAGGCACTGACTCTCCAAGTCGGGAGAGTGTTAGTAAAGCATCTGGAATGTTGTACCCGAGTACCAGGGGACAAGAACTGAGACATATTTCAACACGTCTCCCGATCACACGGTTGATCATACTCTGGGTTCCACATGCATGTTTTAGCTGAAGGAAGAATCCCTTAAACCTGGAGAGTTGAGACCCGTGGAATGGGTACCATGCAATATGACTTCAAAGGGTCTTCATTTGCTCACCAAAACTCTCCAATCCTATCACTGCTGCGTTTTTGCCCCTGTACTCACGATTGATTCACTTTCAGAGACATAGCAATCCATAGGTTTTAAGATACTTACTAGTCAGGTACATTATTAGGCGTTTAATATGGGGTTTTGAGTCCATTTCGTTGAGCAAGGAGTAGCTCTTGTCTATTACATATTTGGCTTAAGGAACTTTATCTGTGCTCATTTCAATCTCTGGTTTTATGCAGCACCCCAACTCACCTTTCCCCTTAAGCAAGCATAAGTTGGTTTTCTAAATTTGGAACCATGTTCTGTTTTGAAATTCAGTTCCTGTGTAGCCAAGTTTACATTCCGTGTATTAGTGATATCTTATGATGTTTCTTTTTCTGTGTGACTTATTTCAGTTAGAATCATCATACCTGAATCCACTCATTATGCTGCTATGGGCCTGATGACATAGATGTCATTGCTGAGTGATATTGCATTGTACGTAAGTACCACAACTTCTTTATCCATTTTTCGCTTTATGCGATATTGAACTTGTACCGTAAACGAGTTTCTTGTAATCACAGCCATCCCAAACTTTGGGGTGGCTGTGTCTTTTTGATTTTAATTTCCCTAAGCTACAGGACCATAAGTGGAACTGCCCTAGGCTCTGTTGCTTTGTTTTTTAGATGTTTCAGGAAACACCATACACTTCTCCGGAGTGGCTGTTGGCAATTTACATCCCGCCCATCAGCATAACAAGGCTCCCAGTTCTCCATGGCCTGTCCTGCCTTTCTGGATTTTACACTTTTTTCAGATGGCCCTTTTGGGGGGGGGAAGTGAGACTTCATTGTAGTGCAGATTTCCTTTGCAAGCTTGCTTGGTTGGCCAAAGAGTGCGTATGCGTTTTTTCCTGAATATATTCAGGAAAAAACGCATACGCCCTTTTTGGCCAAGTGCATCATTGTCGACCTTCTGCCTCTTTTCCTATGCTTTAAATGCAATTCCAGTCTACCTCCTGAAATCGGTTTCCTGCAATTCTGCCCGGCTTTCAAGTCCTCTTGGCAGCCTTACTTCAGTATATTTTTGGATGATAGCTGTCATTTATAACTCTGCAGGTTTGTGAATTACAGTGCCCCTGAGCTCCTTTCTTCAACTCGCTTTCTTGTGAGCTGGCCGCAACACCGCAGGATTGCTTCAGGCCCTAATCTGGTTCCGGCATGGCACGCTGAGCCTTTGGTTAATTCCTCTTCCTGGTGGGAAATGAGAGTTAAATTTTCCCGTCCAGACACCTCCAGCTAGTCTCTCATTGGTTCTCCCTATTCCTGTTCATCTTCCGTGGAATTTGCAAACTGGGCCAAACAGGAGGTTAAAGGCACTGACTCTCCAAGTCGGGAGAGTGTTAGTAAAGCATCTGGAATGTTGTACCCGAGTACCAGGGGACAAGAACTGAGACATATTTCAACACGTCTCCCGATCACACACGGTTGATCATACTCTGGGTTCCACATGCATGTTTTAGCTGAAGGAAGAATCCCTTAAACCTGGAGAGTTGAGACCCGTGGAATGGGTACCATGCAATATGACTTCAAAGGGTCTTCATTTGCTCACCAAAACTCTCCAATCCTATCACTGCTGCGTTTTTGCCCCTGTACTCACGATTGATTCACTTTCAGAGACATAGCAATCCATAGGTTTTAAGATACTTACTAGTCAGGTACATTATTAGGCGTTTAATATGGGGTTTTGAGTCCATTTCGTTGAGCAAGGAGTAGCTCTTGTCTATTACATATTTGGCTTAAGGAACTTTATCTGTGCTCATTTCAATCTCTGGTTTTATGCAGCACCCCAACTCACCTTTCCCCTTAAGCAAGCATAAGTTGGTTTCCTAAATTTGGAACCATGTTCTGTTTTGAAATTCAGTTCCTGTGTAGCCAAGTTTACATTCCGTGTATTAGTGATATCTTATGATGTTTCTTTTTCTGTGTGACTTATTTCAGTTAGAATCATCATACCTGAATCCACTCATTATGCTGCTATGGGCCTGATGACATAGATGTCATTGCTGAGTGATATTGCATTGTATGTAAGTACCACAACTTCTTTATCCATTTTTCGCTTTATGCGATATTGAACTTGTACCGTAAACGAGTTTCTTGTAATCACAGCCATCCCAAACTTTGGGGTGGCTGTGTCTTTTTGATTTTAATTTCCCTAAGCTACAGGACCATAAGTGGAACTGCCCTAGGCTCTGTTGCTTTGTTTTTTAGATGTTTCAGGAAACACCATACACTTCTCCGGAGTGGCTGTTGGCAATTTACATCCCGCCCATCAGCATAACAAGGCTCCCAGTTCTCCATGGCCTGTCCTGCCTTTCTGGATTTTACACTTTTTTCAGATGGCCCTTTTGACGGGGGGGGAAGTGAGACTTCATTGTAGTGCAGATTTCCTTTGCAAGCTTGCTTGGTTGGCCAAAAAGGGCGTATGTGTTTTTTCCTGAATATATTCAGGAAAAAACGCATACGCCCTTTTTGGCCAAGTGCATCATTGTCGACCTTCTGCCTCTTTTCCTATGCTTTAAATGCAATTCCAGTCTACCTCCTGAAATCGGTTTCCTGCAATTCTGCCCGGCTTTCAAGTCCTCTTGGCAGCCTTACTTCAGTATATTTTTGGATGATAGCTGTCATTTATAACTCTGCAGGTTTGTGAATTACAGTGCCCCTGAGCTCCTTTCTTCAACTCGCTTTCTTGTGAGCTGGCCGCAACACCGCAGGATTGCTTCAGGCCCTAATCTGGTTCCGGCATGGCACGCTGAGCCTTTGGTTAATTCCTCTTCCTGGTGGGAAATGAGAGTTAAATTTTCCCGTCCAGACACCTCCAGCTAGTCTCTCATTGGTTCTCCCTATTCCTGTTCATCTTCCGCGGAATTTGCAAACTGGGCCAAACAGGAGGTTAAAGGCACTGACTCTCCAAGTCGGGAGAGTGTTAGTAAAGCATCTGGAATGTTGTACCCGAGTACCAGGGGACAAGAACTGAGACATATTTCAACACGTCTCCCGATCACACGGTTGATCATACTCTGGGTTCCACATGCATGTTTTAGCTGAAGGAAGAATCCCTTAAACCTGGAGAGTTGAGACCCGTGGAATGGGTACCATGCAATATGACTTCAAAGGGTCTTCATTTGCTCACCAAAACTCTCCAATCCTATCACTGCTGCGTTTTTGCCCCTGTACTCACGATTGATTCACTTTCAGAGACATAGCAATCCATAGGTTTTAAGATACTTACTAGTCAGGTACATTATTAGGCGTTTAATATGGGGTTTTGAGTCCATTTCGTTGAGCAAGGAGTAGCTCTTGTCTATTACATATTTGGCTTAAGGAACTTTATCTGTGCTCATTTCAATCTCTGGTTTTATGCAGCACCCCAACTCACCTTTCCCCTTAAGCAAGCATAAGTTGATTTTCTAAATTTGGGACCATGTTCTGTTTTGAAATTCAGTTCCTGTGTAGCCAAGTTTACATTCCGTGTATTAGTGATATCTTATGATGTTTCTTTTTCTGTGTGACTTATTTCAGTTAGAATCATCATACCTGAATCCACTCATTATGCTGCTATGGGCCTGATGACATAGATGTCATTGCTGAGTGATATTGCATTGTACGTAAGTACCACAACTTCTTTATCCATTTTTCGCTTTATGCGATATTGAACTTGTACCGTAAACGAGTTTCTTGTAAACAGAGCCATCCCAAACTTTGGGGTGGCTGTGTCTTTTTGATTTTAATTTCCCTAAGCTATAGGACCATAAGTGGAAGTGCCCTAGGCTCTGTTGCTTTGTTTTTTAGATGTTTCAGGAAACACCATACACTTCTCCCGAGTGGCTGTTGGCAATTTACATCCCGCCCATCAGCATAACAAGGCTCCCAGTTCTCCATGGCCTGTCCTGCCTTTCTGGATTTTACACTTTTTTCAGATGGCCCTTTTGACAGGGGGGGGGAGTGAGACTTCATTGTAGTGCAGATTTCCGTTGCAAGCTTGCTTGGTTGGCCAAAGAGTGCGTATGCGTTTTTTCCTGAATATATTCAGGAAAAAACGCATACGCCCTTTTTGGCCAAGTGCATCATTGTCGACCTTCTGCCTCTTTTCCTATGCTTTAAATGCAATTCCAGTCTACCTCCTGAAATCGGTTTCCTGCAATTCTGCCCGGCTTTCAAGTCCTCTTGGCAGCCTTACTTCAGTATATTTTTGGATGATAGCTGTCATTTATAACTCTGCAGGTTTGTGAATTACAGTGCCCCTGAGCTCCTTTCTTCAACTCGCTTTCTTGTGAGCTGGCCGCAACACCGCAGGATTGCTTCAGGCCCTAATCTGGTTCCGGCATGGCACGCTGAGCCTTTGGTTAATTCCTCTTCCTGGTGGGAAATGAGAGTTAAATTTTCCCGTCCAGACACCTCCAGCTAGTCTCTCATTGGTTCTCCCTATTCCTGTTCATCTTCCGCGGAATTTGCAAACTGGGCCAAACAGGAGGTTAAAGGCACTGACTCTCCAAGTCGGGAGAGTGTTAGTAAAGCATCTGGAATGTTGTACCCGAGTACCAGGGGACAAGAACTGAGACATATTTCAACACGTCTCCCGATCACACGGTTGATCATACTCTGGGTTCCACATGCATGTTTTAGCTGAAGGAAGAATCCCTTAAACCTGGAGAGTTGAGACCCGTGGAATGGGTACCATGCAATATGACTTCAAAGGGTCTTCATTTGCTCACCAAAACTCTCCAATCCTATCACTGCTGCGTTTTTGCCCCTGTACTCACGATTGATTCACTTTCAGAGACATAGCAATCCATAGGTTTTAAGATACTTACTAGTCAGGTACATTATTAGGCGTTTAATATGGGGTTTTGAGTCCATTTCGTTGAGCAAGGAGTAGCTCTTGTCTATTACATATTTGGCTTAAGGAACTTTATCTGTGCTCATTTCAATCTCTGGTTTTATGCAGCACCCCAACTCACCTTTCCCCTTAAGCAAGCATAAGTTGATTTTCTAAATTTGGGACCATGTTCTGTTTTGAAATTCAGTTCCTGTGTAGCCAAGTTTACATTCCGTGTATTAGTGATATCTTATGATGTTTCTTTTTCTGTGTGACTTATTTCAGTTAGAATCATCATACCTGAATCCACTCATTATGCTGCTATGGGCCTGATGACATAGATGTCATTGCTGAGTGATATTGCATTGTACGTAAGTACCACAACTTCTTTATCCATTTTTCGCTTTATGCGATATTGAACTTGTACCGTAAACGAGTTTCTTGTAAACAGAGCCATCCCAAACTTTGGGGTGGCTGTGTCTTTTTGATTTTAATTTCCCTAAGCTATAGGACCATAAGTGGAAGTGCCCTAGGCTCTGTTGCTTTGTTTTTTAGATGTTTCAGGAAACACCATACACTTCTCCCGAGTGGCTGTTGGCAATTTACATCCCGCCCATCAGCATAACAAGGCTCCCAGTTCTCCATGGCCTGTCCTGCCTTTCTGGATTTTACACTTTTTTCAGATGGCCCTTTTGACAGAGGGGGGGAGTGAGACTTCATTGTAGTGCAGATTTCCTTTGCAAGCTTGCTTGGTTGGCCAAAAAGTGCGTATGCGTTTTTTCCTGAATATATTCAGGAAAAAACGCATACGCCCTTTTTGGCCAAGTGCATCATTGTCGACCTTCTGCCTCTTTTCCTATGCTTTAAATGCAATTCCAGTCTACCTCCTGAAATCGGTTTCCTGCAATTCTGCCCGGCTTTCAAGTCCTCTTGGCAGCCTTACTTCAGTATATTTTTGGATGATAGCTGTCATTTATAACTCTGCAGGTTTGTGAATTACAGTGCCCCTGAGCTCCTTTCTTCAACTCGCTTTCTTGTGAGCTGGCCGCAACACCGCAGGATTGCTTCAGGCCCTAATCTGGTTCCGGCATGGCACGCTGAGCCTTTGGTTAATTCCTCTTCCTGGTGGGAAATGAGAGTTAAATTTTCCCGTCCAGACACCTCCAGCTAGTCTCTCATTGGTTCTCCCTATTCCTGTTCATCTTCCGTGGAATTTGCAAACTGGGCCAAACAGGAGGTTAAAGGCACTGACTCTCCAAGTCGGGAGAGTGTTAGTAAAGCATCTGGAATGTTGTACCCGAGTACCAGGGGACAAGAACTGAGACATATTTCAACACGTCTCCCGATCACACGGTTGATCATACTCTGGGTTCCACATGCATGTTTTAGCTGAAGGAAGAATCCCTTAAACCTGGAGAGTTGAGACCCATGGAATGGGTACCATGCAATATGACTTCAAAGGGTCTTCATTTGCTCACCAAAACTCTCCAATCCTATCACTGCTGCGTTTTTGCCCCTGTACTCACGATTGATTCACTTTCAGAGACATAGCAATCCATAGGTTTTAAGATACTTACTAGTCAGGTACATTATTAGGCGTTTAATATGGGGTTTTGAGTCCATTTCGTTGAGCAAGGAGTAGCTCTTGTCTATTACATATTTGGCTTAAGGAACTTTATCTGTGCTCATTTCAATCTCTGGTTTTATGCAGCACCCCAACTCACCTTTCCCCTTAAGCAAGCATAAGTTGGTTTTCTAAATTTGGAACCATGTTCTGTTTTGAAATTCAGTTCCTGTGTAGCCAAGTTTACATTCCGTGTATTAGTGATATCTTATGATGTTTCTTTTTCTGTGTGACTTATTTCAGTTAGAATCATCATACCTGAATCCACTCATTATGCTGCTATGGGCCTGATGACATAGATGTCATTGCTGAGTGATATTGCATTGTATGTAAGTACCACAACTTCTTTATCCATTTTTCGCTTTATGCGATATTGAACTTGTACCGTAAACGAGTTTCTTGTAAACACAGCCATCCCAAACTTTGGGGTGGCTGTGTCTTTTTGATTTTAATTTCCCTAAGCTACAGGACCATAAGTGGAACTGCCCTAGGCTCTGTTGCTTTGTTTTTTAGATGTTTCAGGAAACACCATACACTTCTCCGGAGTGGCTGTTGGCAATTTACATCCCGCCCATGAGCATAACAAGGCTCCCAGTTCTCCATGGCCTGTCCTGCCTTTCTGGATTTTACACTTTTTTCAGATGGCCCTTTTGACGGGGGGGGGGAAGTGAGACTTCATTGTAGTGCAGATTTCCTTTGCAAGCTTGCTTGGTTGGCCAAAAAGGGCGTATGTGTTTTTTCCTGAATATATTCAGGAAAAAACACATACGCCCTTTTTGGCCAAGTGCATCATTGTCGACCTTCTGCCTCTTTTCCTATGCTTTAAATGCAATTCCAGTCTACCTCCTGAAATCGGTTTCCTGCAATTCTGCCCGGCTTTCAAGTCCTCTTGGCAGCCTTACTTCAGTATATTTTTGGATGATAGCTGTCATTTATAACTCTGCAGGTTTGTGAATTACAGTGCCCCTGAGCTCCTTTCTTCAACTCGCTTTCTTGTGAGCTGGCCGCAACACCGCAGGATTGCTTCAGGCCCTAATCTGGTTCCGGCATGGCACGCTGAGCCTTTGGTTAATTCCTCTTCCTGGTGGGAAATGAGAGTTAAATTTTCCCGTCCAGACACCTCCAGCTAGTCTCTCATTGGTTCTCCCTATTCCTGTTCATCTTCCGTGGAATTTGCAAACTGGGCCAAACAGGAGGTTAAAGGCACTGACTCTCCAAGTCGGGAGAGTGTTAGTAAAGCATCTGGAATGTTGCACCCGAGTACCAGGGGACGAGAACTGAGACATATTTCAACACGTCTCCCGATCACACGGTTGATCATACTCTGGGTTCCACATGCATGTTTTAGCTGAAGGAAGAATCCCTTAAACCTGGAGAGTTGAGACCCGTGGAATGGGTACCATGCAATATGACTTCAAAGGGTCTTCATTTGCTCACCAAAACTCTCCAATCCTATCACTGCTGCGTTTTTGCCCCTGTACTCACGATTGATTCACTTTCAGAGACATAGCAATCCATAGGTTTTAAGATACTTACTAGTCAGGTACATTATTAGGCGTTTAATATGGGGTTTTGAGTCCATTTCGTTGAGCAAGGAGTAGCTATTGTCTATTACATATTTGGCTTAAGGAACTTTATCTGTGCTCATTTCAATCTCTGGTTTTATGCAGCACCCCAACTCACCTTTCCCCTTAAGCAAGCATAAGTTGGTTTTCTAAATTTGGGACCATGTTCTGTTTTGAAATCCAGTTCCTGTGTAGCCAAGTTTACATTCCGTGTATTAGTGATATCTTATGATGTTTCTTTTTCTGTGTGACTTATTTCAGTTAGAATCATCATACCTGAATCCACTCATTATGCTGCTATGGGCCTGATGACATAGATGTCATTGCTGAGTGATATTGCATTGTACGTAAGTACCACAACTTCTTTATCCATTTTTCGCTTTATGCGATATTGAACTTGTACCGTAAACGAGTTTCTTGTAAACAGAGCCATCCCAAACTTTGGGGTGGCTGTGTCTTTTTGATTTTAATTTCCCTAAGCTATAGGACCATAAGTGGAAGTGCCCTAGGCTCTGTTGCTTTGTTTTTTAGATGTTTCAGGAAACACCATACACTTCTCCGGAGTGGCTGTTGGCAATTTACATCCCGCCCATCAGCATAACAAGGCTCCCAGTTCTCCATGGCCTGTCCTGCCTTTCTGGATTTTACACTTTTTTCAGATGGCCCTTTTGACGGGGGGGAAGTGAGACTTCATTGTAGTGCAGATTTCCTTTGCAAGCTTGCTTGGTTGGCCAAAAAGGGCGTATGCGTTTTTTCCTGAATATATTCAGGAAAAAACGCATACGCCCTTTTTGGCCAAGTGCATCATTGTCGACCTTCTGCCTCTTTTCCTATGCTTTAAATGCAATTCCAGTCTACCTCCTGAAATCGGTTTCCTGCAATTCTGCCCGGCTTTCAAGTCCTCTTGGCAGCCTTACTTCAGTATATTTTTGGATGATAGCTGTCATTTATAACTCTGCAGGTTTGTGAATTACAGTGCCCCTGAGCTCCTTTCTTCAACTCGCTTTCTTGTGAGCTGGCCGCAACACCGCAGGATTGCTTCAGGCCCTAATCTGGTTCCGGCATGGCACGCTGAGCCTTTGGTTAATTCCTCTTCCTGGTGGGAAATGAGAGTTAAATTTTCCCGTCCAGACACCTCCAGCTAGTCTCTCATTGGTTCTCCCTATTCCTGTTCATCTTCCGTGGAATTTGCAAACTGGGCCAAACAGGAGGTTAAAGGCACTGACTCTCCAAGTCGGGAGAGTGTTAGTAAAGCATCTGGAATGTTGCACCCGAGTACCAGGGGACGAGAACTGAGACATATTTCAACACGTCTCCCGATCACACGGTTGATCATACTCTGGGTTCCACATGCATGTTTTAGCTGAAGGAAGAATCCCTTAAACCTGGAGAGTTGAGACCCGTGGAATGGGTACCATGCAATATGACTTCAAAGGGTCTTCATTTGCTCACCAAAACTCTCCAATCCTATCACTGCTGCGTTTTTGCCCCTGTACTCACGATTGATTCACTTTCAGAGACATAGCAATCCATAGGTTTTAAGATACTTACTAGTCAGGTACATTATTAGGCGTTTAATATGGGGTTTTGAGTCCATTTCGTTGAGCAAGGAGTAGCTCTTGTCTATTACATATTTGGCTTAAGGAACTTTATCTGTGCTCATTTCAATCTCTGGTTTTATGCAGCACCCCAACTCACCTTTCCCCTTAAGCAAGCATAAGTTGATTTTCTAAATTTGGGACCATGTTCTGTTTTGAAATTCAGTTCCTGTGTAGCCAAGTTTACATTCCGTGTATTAGTGATATCTTATGATGTTTCTTTTTCTGTGTGACTTATTTCAGTTAGAATCATCATACCTGAATCCACTCATTATGCTGCTATGGGCCTGATGACATAGATGTCATTGCTGAGTGATATTGCATTGTACGTAAGTACCACAACTTCTTTATCCATTTTTCGCTTTATGCGATATTGAACTTGTACCGTAAACGAGTTTCTTGTAAACAGAGCCATCCCAAACTTTGGGGTGGCTGTGTCTTTTTGATTTTAATTTCCCTAAGCTATAGGACCATAAGTGGAAGTGCCCTAGGCTCTGTTGCTTTGTTTTTTAGATGTTTCAGGAAACACCATACACTTCTCCCGAGTGGCTGTTGGCAATTTACATCCCGCCCATCAGCATAACAAGGCTCCCAGTTCTCCATGGCCTGTCCTGCCTTTCTGGATTTTACACTTTTTTCAGATGGCCCTTTTGACAAGGGGGGGGAGTGAGACTTCATTGTAGTGCAGATTTCCTTTGCAAGCTTGCTTGGTTGGCCAAAAAGTGCGTATGCGTTTTTTCCTGAATATATTCAGGAAAAAACGCATACGCCCTTTTTGGCCAAGTGCATCATTGTCGACCTTCTGCCTCTTTTCCTATGCTTTAAATGCAATTCCAGTCTACCTCCTGAAATCGGTTTCCTGCAATTCTGCCCGGCTTTCAAGTCCTCTTGGCAGCCTTACTTCAGTATATTTTTGGATGATAGCTGTCATTTATAACTCTGCAGGTTTGTGAATTACAGTGCCCCTGAGCTCCTTTCTTCAACTCGCTTTCTTGTGAGCTGGCCGCAACACCGCAGGATTGCTTCAGGCCCTAATCTGGTTCCGGCATGGCACGCTGAGCCTTTGGTTAATTCCTCTTCCTGGTGGGAAATGAGAGTTAAATTTTCCCGTCCAGACACCTCCAGCTAGTCTCTCATTGGTTCTCCCTATTCCTGTTCATCTTCCGCGGAATTTGCAAACTGGGCCAAACAGGAGGTTAAAGGCACTGACTCTCCAAGTCGGGAGAGTGTTAGTAAAGCATCTGGAATGTTGTACCCGAGTACCAGGGGACAAGAACTGAGACATATTTCAACACGTCTCCCGATCACACGGTTGATCATACTCTGGGTTCCACATGCATGTTTTAGCTGAAGGAAGAATCCCTTAAACCTGGAGAGTTGAGACCCGTGGAATGGGTACCATGCAATATGACTTCAAAGGGTCTTCATTTGCTCACCAAAACTCTCCAATCCTATCACTGCTGCGTTTTTGCCCCTGTACTCACGATTGATTCACTTTCAGAGACATAGCAATCCATAGGTTTTAAGATACTTACTAGTCAGGTACATTATTAGGCGTTTAATATGGGGTTTTGAGTCCATTTCGTTGAGCAAGGAGTAGCTCTTGTCTATTACATATTTGGCTTAAGGAACTTTATCTGTGCTCATTTCAATCTCTGGTTTTATGCAGCACCCCAACTCACCTTTCCCCTTAAGAAAGCATAAGTTGGTTTTCTAAATTTGGGACCATGTTCTGTTTTGAAATTCAGTTCCTGTGTAGCCAAGTTTACATTCCGTGTATTAGTGATATCTTATGATGTTTCTTTTTCTGTGTGACTTATTTCAGTTAGAATCATCATACCTGAATCCACTCATTATGCTGCTATGGGCCTGATGACATAGATGTCATTGCTGAGTGATATTGCATTGTATGTAAGTACCACAACTTCTTTATCCATTTTTCGCTTTATGCGATATTGAACTTGTACCGTAAACGAGTTTCTTGTAAACAGAGCCATCCCAAACTTTGGGGTGGCTGTGTCTTTTTGATTTTAATTTCCCTAAGCTACAGGACCATAAGTGGAAGTGCCCTAGGCTCTGTTGCTTTGTTTTTTAGATGTTTCAGGAAACACCATACACTTCTCCGGAGTGGCTGTTTGCAATTTACATCCCGCCCATCAGCATAACAAGGCTCCCAGTTCTCCATGGCCTGTCCTGCCTTTCTGGATTTTACACTTTTTTCAGATGGCCCTTTTGACTGGGGGGGAAGTGAGACTTCATTGTAGTGCAGATTTCCTTTGCAAGCTTGCTTGGTTGGCCAAAAAGGGCGTATGCGTTTTTTCCTGAATATATTCAGGAAAAAACGCATACGCCCTTTTTGGCCAAGTGCATCATTGTCGACCTTCTGCCTCTTTTCCTATGCTTTAAATGCAATTCCAGTCTACCTCCTGAAATCGGTTTCCTGCAATTCTGCCCGGCTTTCAAGTCCTCTTGGCAGCCTTACTTCAGTATATTTTTGGATGATAGCTGTCATTTATAACTCTGCAGGTTTTTGAATTACAGTGCCCCTGAGCTCCTTTCTTCAACTCGCTTTCTTGTGAGCTGGCCGCAACACCGCAGGATTGCTTCAGGCCCTAATCTGGTTCCGGCATGGCACGCTGAGCCTTTGGTTAATTCCTCTTCCTGGTGGGAAATGAGAGTTAAATTTTCCCGTCCAGACACCTCCAGCTAGTCTCTCATTGGTTCTCCCTATTCCTGTTCATCTTCCGCGGAATTTGCAAACTGGGCCAAACAGGAGGTTAAAGGCACTGACTCTCCAAGTCGGGAGAGTGTTAGTAAAGCATCTGGAATGTTGTACCCGAGTACCAGGGGACAAGAACTGAGACATATTTCAACACGTCTCCCGATCACACGGTTGATCATACTCTGGGTTCCACATGCATGTTTTAGCTGAAGGAAGAATCCCTTAAACCTGGAGAGTTGAGACCCGTGGAATGGGTACCATGCAATATGACTTCAAAGGGTCTTCATTTGCTCACCAAAACTCTCCAATCCTATCACTGCTGCGTTTATGTCCCTGTACTCACGCTTGATTCTCTTTCAGAGACATAGCAAACCATAGGTTTTAAGATACTTACTAGTCAGGTACATTATTAGGCGTTTCATATGGGGTGTTGAGTCCATTTCGTTGAGCAAGGAATAGCTCTTGTCTATTACATGTTTGGCTTAAGGAACTTTATCTGTGCTCATTTCAATCTCTGGTTTTATGCAGCACCCCAACTCACCTTTCCCCTTAAGAAAGCATAAGTTGGTTTTCTAAATTTTAGACCCTGTTCTCTTTTGTAATCCTGTTCCTGTGTAGCCAAGTTTACATTCCGTGTATTAGTGATATCTTATGATGTTTCTTTTTCTGTGTGACTTATTTCAATTAGAATCATCATACCTGAATCCACTCATTATGCTGCTACGGGCCTGATGACATAGATTTCATTGCTGAGTGATATTGCATTGTACGTAAGTACCACAACTGCTTTATCCATTTTTCACTTTCTGCGATATTGAACTTGTCCAGTAAACGAGATTCTTGTAAACAGAGCTGTTCCAAACTTTGGGGTGGCTGTGTCTTTTTGATTTTAATTTCCCTAAGCTATAGGACCATAAGTGGAACTGCCCTAGGCTCTGTTGCTTTGTTTTTTGGATGTTTCAGGAAACACCATACACTTCTCCCGAGTGGCTGTTGGCAATTTACATCCCGCCCATCAGCATAACAAGGCTCCCAGTTCTCCATGGCCTGTCCTGCCTTTCTGGATTTTACACTTTTTTCAGATGGCCCTTTTGACCAGGGGGAAGTGAGACTTCATTGTAGTGCAGATTTCCTTTGCAAGCTTGCTTGGTTGGCCAAAAACGGCGTATGCGTTTTTTCCTGAATATATTCAGGAAAAAACGCATACGCCCTTTTTGGCCAAGTGCATCATTGTCGACCTTCTGCCTCTTTTCCTATGCTTTAAATGCAATTCCAGTCTACCTCCTGAAATCGGTTTTCTGCAATTCTGCCCGGCTTTCAAGTCCTCTTGGCAGCCTTACTTCAGTATATTTTTGGATGATAGCTGTCATTTATAACTCTGCAGGTTTGTGAATTACAGTGCCCCTGAGCTCCTTTCTTCAACTCGCTTTCTTGTGAGCTGGCCGCAACACCGCAGGATTGCTTCAGGCCCTAATCTGGTTCCGGCATGGCACGCTGAGCCTTTGGTTAATTCCTCTTCCTGGTGGGAAATGAGAGTTAAATTTTCCCGTCCAGACACCTCCAGCTAGTCTCTCATTGGTTCTCCCTATTCCTGTTCATCTTCCGCGGAATTTGCAAACTGGGCCAAACAGGAGGTTAAAGGCACTGACTCTCCAAGTCGGGAGAGTGTTAGTAAAGCATCTGGAATGTTGCACCCGAGTACCAGGGGATGAGAACTGAGACATATTTGAACACGTCTCCCGATCACATGGTTGATCATACTCTGTGTTCCACATGCATGTTTTAGCTGAAGGAAGAATCCCTTAAACCTGGAGAGTTGAGACCCGTGGAATGGGTACCATGCAATATGACTTCAAAGGGTCTTCATTTGCTCACCAAACCTCTCCAATCCTATCACTGCTGCGTTTATGTCCCTGTACTCACGCTTGATTCTCTTTCAGAGACATAGCAAACCATAGGTTTTAAGATACTTACTAGTCAGGTACATTATTAGGCGTTTCATATGGGGTGTTGAGTCCATTTCGTTGAGCAAGGAATAGCTCTCGTCTATTATATGTTTGGCTTAAGGAACTTTATCTGTGCTCATTTCAATCTCTGGTTTTATGCAGCACCCCAACTCACCTTTCCCCTTAAGAAAGCATAAGTTGGTTTTCTAAATTTTAGACCCTGTTCTCTTTTGTAATCCTGTTCCTGTGTAGCCAAGTTTACATTCCGTGTATTAGTGATATCTTATGATGTTTCTTTTTCTGTGTGACTTATTTCAATTAGAATCATCATACCTGAATCCACTCATTATGCTGCTACGGGCCTGATGACATAGATTTCATTGCTGAGTGATATTGAATTGTACGTAAGTACCACAACTGCTTTATCCATTTTTCACTTTCTGCGATATTGAACTTGTCCAGTAAACGAGATTCTTGTAAACAGAGCCGTTCCAAACTTTGGGGTGGCTGTGTCTTTTTGATTTTAATTTCCCTAAGCTATAGGACCATAAGTGGAACTGCCCTAGGCTCTGTTGCTTTGTTTTTTAGATGTTTCAGGAAACACCATACACTTCTCCCGAGTGGCTGTTGGCAATTTACATCCCGCCCATCAGCATAACAAGGCTCCCTGTTCTCCATGGCCTGTCCTGCCTTTCTGGATTTTACACTTTTTTCAGATGGCCCTTTTGACCAGGGGGAAGTGAGACTTCATTGTAGTGCAGATTTCCTTTGCAAGCTTGCTTGGTTGGCCAAAAACGGCGTATGCGTTTTTTCCTGAATATATTCAGGAAAAAACGCATACGCCGTTTTTGGCCAAGTGCATCATTGTGGACATTCTGCCTCTTTTCCTATGCTTTAAATGCAATTCCAGTCTACCTCCTGAAATCGGTTTCTTGCAATTCTGCCCCGCTTTCAAGTCCTCTTGGCAGCCTTACTTCAGTATATTTTTGGACGATAGCTGTCATTTATAACTCTGCAGGTTTGTGAATTACACTGCCCCTGAGCTCCTTTCTTCAACTCGCTTTCTTGTGAGCTGGCCGCAACACCGCACGATTGCTTCAGGCCCTAATCTGGTTCCGGCACGGCACGCGGAGCCTTTGCTTAATTGCTATTCCTGGTGGGAAATGAGAGTTAAATTTTCCCGTCCAGACACCTCCAGCAAGTCTCTCATTGGTCCTCCCTATCCCTGTTCATCTTCCGCAGAAATTGCAAACTGGGCCAAGCAGGAGGTTAAAGGCACTGACTCTCCAAGTCGGGAGAGTGTTAGTAAAGCGTCTGGAATGTCGCACCTGAGTACCAGCGGACGAAAACTGAGACATATTTGAACACGTCTCCCAATCACACGGTTGATCATACTCTGGGTTCCACATGCATGTTTCAGCTGAAGAAAGAATCCCTTAAAGCTGGAGAGTTGAGACCCGTGGAATGGTACCATGCAATATGACTTCAAAAGGTCTTCATTTGCTCACCGAACCTCTCCAATCCTATCACTGCTGCGTTTATGCCCCTGTACACACGCTTGATTCTCTTTCGGAGACATAGCAATCTATAGGTTTTAAGATACTTACTAATCAGGTACATTCTTAGGCGTTTAATATGGGGTGTTGAGTCCATTTCGTTGAGCAAGAGGTAGCTCTTGTCTATTCCATATTTGGCTTAAGGAAATTTATCTGTGCTCATTTCAATCTCTGGTTTTATGTAGCACCCCAACTCACCTTTCCCCTTAAGCAAGCATAAGTTGGTTTTCTAAATTTGAGACCCTGTTCTGTTTTGTAATTCAGTGCCTGTGTAGCCAAGTTTACATTCCGTGTATTAGTGATATCTTATGATGTTTCTTTTTCTGTGTGACTTATTTTAGTTAGAATCATCATACCTGAATCCACTCATTATGCTGCTACGGGAATGATGACATAGATTTCATTGCTGAGTGATATTGCATTGTACGTAAGTACCACAAATTCTTTCTCCATTTTTCGCTTTCTGCGATTTTGGACTTGTACCGTAAACGAGGTTCTTGTAAACAGAGCCGTTCCAAACTTTGGGGTGGTTGTGTCATTTTGATTTTAATTTCCCTAAGCTATAGGACCATAAGTGGAAATGCCCTAGGCTCTGTTGCTTTGTTTTTTAGATGTTTCAGGAAATACCATACACTTCTCCCAAGTGGCTATTGGCAATTTACATCCCACCCATCAGCATAACAAGGCTCCCAGTTCTCCATGGCCTGTCCTGCCTTTCTGGATTTTACACTTTTTTCAGATGGCCCTTTTGACCAAGGGGAAGTGAGACTTCATTGTAGTGCAGATTTCCTTTGCAAGCTTGCTTGGTTGGCCAAAAAGGGCGTATGCGTTTTTTCCTGAATATATTCAGGAAGAAACACATACGCCCTTTTTGTCCAAGTGCATCATTGTCGACGTTCTGCCTCTTTTCCTATGCTTTAAATGCAATACCAGTCTACCTCCTGAAATCGGTTTCCTGCAATTCTGCCCCGCTTTCAAGTCCTCGTGGCAGCCTTACTTCAGTATATTTTTGGACGATAGCTTTCATTTATATCTCTGCAGGTTTGTGAATTACAGTGCCCCTGAGCTCCTTTCTTCAACTCGCTTTCTTGTGAGCTGGCCGCAACACCGCAGGATTGTTTCAGGCCCTAATCTGGTTCCGGCACGGCATGCTGAGCCTTTGCTTAATTGCTATTCCTGGTGGGAAATGAGAGTTAAATTTGCCCGTCCAGACACCTCCAGCTAGTCTCTCATTGGTCCTCCCTGTCCCTGTTCATCTTCCGCAGAAATTGCAAACTGGGCCAAGCAGGAGGTTAAAGGCACTGACTCTCCAAGTCGGGAGAGTGTTAGTAAAGCATCTGGAATGTTGCACCTGAGTACCAACGGACGAAAACTGAGACATATTTGAACACGTCTCGCAATCACACTGTTGATCATACTCTGGGTTCCACATGCATGTTTCAGCTGAAGGAAGAATCCCTTAAAGCTGGAGAGTTGAGACCCGTGGAATGGGTACCATGCAATATGACTTCAAAGGGTCTTCATTTGCTCACCGAACCTCTCCAATCCTATCACTGCTGCGTTTATGCCCCTGTACACACGCTTGATTCTCTTTCGGAGACATAGCAATCCATAGGTTTTAAGATACTTACTAGTCAGGTACATTCTTAGGCGTTTAATATGGGGTGTTGAGTCCATTTCGTTGAGCAAGGAGTAGCTCTTGTCTATTCCATATTTGGCTTAAGGAAATTTATCTGTGCTCATTTCAATCTCTGGTTTTATGTAGCACACCAACTCACCTTTCCCCTTAAGCAAGCATAAGTTGGTTTTCTAAATTTGAGACCCTGTTCTGTTTTGTAATCCAGTTCCTGTGTAGCCAAGTTTACATTCCGTGTATTAGTGATATCTTATGATGTTTCTTTTTCTGTGTGACTTATTTCAGTGAGAATCATCATACCTGAATCCACTCATTATGCTGCTATGGTCCAGATGACATAGATTTCATTGCTGAGTGATATTGCATTGTACGTGAGTACCACAACTTCTTTATCCATTTTTCACTTTCTGCGATATTGAACATGTACCGTAAACGAGATTCTTGTAAACAGAGCAGTCCCAAACTTTGGGGTGGCTATGTCTTTTTGATTTTAATTTCCCTAAGCTATAGGACCATAAGTGGAAGTGCCCTAGGCTCTGTTGCTTTGTTTTTTAGATGTTTCAGGAAACACCATACACTTCTCCTGAGTGGCTGTTGTCAATTTACATCCCGCCCATCAGCATAACAAGGCTCCCAGTTCTCCATGGCCGGTCCTGCCTTTCTGGATTTTACACTTTTTTCAGATGGCCCTTTTGACGCGGGGGGAAGTGAGACTTCATTGTAGTGCAGATTTCCTTTGCAAGCTTGCTTGGTTGGCCAAAAAGGGCGTATGCGTTTTTTCCTGAATATATTCAGGAAGAAACACATACGCCCTTTTTGGCCAAGTGCATCATTGTCTACGTTCTGCCTCTTTTCCTATGCTTTAAATGCAATTCCAGTCTACCTCCTGAAATTGGTTTCCTGCAATTCTGCCCTGCTTTCAAGTCCTCGTGGCAGCCTTACTTCAGTATATTTTTGGATGATAGCTGTCATTTATAACTCTGCAGGTTTGTGAATTACAGTGCCCCTGAGCTCCTTTCTTCAACTTGCTTTCTTGTGAGCTGGCCGCAAAACCGCACGATTGCTTCAGGCCCTAATCTGGTTCCGGCACGGCACACTGAGCCTTTGCTTAATTGCTCTTCCTGGTGGGAAGTGAGAGTTAAATTTGCCCGTCCAGACACCTCCAGCTAGTCTCTCATTGGTCCTCCCTATCCCTGTTCATCTTCCGCAGAAATTGCAAACTGGGCCAAGCAGGAGGTTAAAGGCACTGACTCTCCAAGTCTGGAGAGTGTTAGTAAAGCATCTGGAATGTTGCACCTGAGTACCATCGGTCGAAAACTGAGACATATTTGAACACGTCTCCCAATCACACGGTTGATCATACTCTGGGTTCCACATGCATGTTTTAGCTGAAGGAAGAATCCCTTAAAGCTGGAGAGTTGAGACCCGTGGAATGAGTACCATGCAATATGACTTCAAAGGGTCTTCATTTGCTCACCGAACCTCTCCAATCGTATCACTGCTGCATTTATGCCCCTGTACACATGCTTGATTCTCTTTTGGAGACATAGCAATCCATAGGTTTTAAGATACTTACTAGTCAGGTACATTATTAGGCGTTTAATATGGGGTGTTGAGTCCATTTCATTGAGCAAGGAGTAGCTCTTGCCTATTCCATATTTGGCTTAAGGAAATTTATCTGTGCTCATTTCAATCTCTGGTTTTATGTAGCACCCCAACTCACCTTTCCCCTTAAGCAAGCATAAGTTGGTTTTCTAAATTTGAGACCCTCTTCTGTTTTGTAATCCAGTTACTGTGTAGCCAGGTTTACATTCTGTGTATTAGTGATATCTTATGATGTTTCTTTTTCTGTGTGACTTATTTCAGTGAGAATCATCATACCTGAATCCAGTCTATGCTGCTACGGGCCTGATGACATAGATTTCATTGCTGAGTGATATTGCATTGTACGTAACTACCACAACTTCTTTATCCATTTTTCACTTTCTGCGATATTGAACTTCTACCGTAAATGGGGTTCTTGTAAACAGAGAGGTCCCAAACTTTGGGGTGGCTGTGTCTTTTTGATTTTAATTTCCCTAAGCTATAGGACCATAAGTGGAAGTGCCCTAGGCTCTGTTGCTTTGTTTTTTAGATGTTTCAGGAAACACCATACACTTCTCCCGAGTGGCTGTTGGCAATTTACATCCCGCCCATCAGCATAACAAGGCTCCCAGTTCTCCATGGCCTGTCCTGCCTTTCTGGATTTTACACTTTTTTCAGATGGCCCTTTTGACCAGGGGGAAGTGAGACTTCATTGTAGTGCAGATTTCCTTTGCAAGCTTGCTTGGTTGGCCAAAAAGGGCGTATGCGGTTTTTCCTGAATATATTCAGGAAAAAACGCATACGCCCTTTTTGGCCAAGTGCATCATTGTCGACGTTCTGCCTCTTTTCCTATGCTTTAAATGCAATTCCAGTCTACCTCCTGAAATTGGTTTCCTGCAATTCTGCCCCGCTTTCAAGTCCTCGTGGCAGCCTTACTTCAGTATATTTTTGGACGATAGCTGTCATTTATAACTCTGCAGGTTTGTGAATTACAGTGCCCCTGAGCTCCTTTCTTCAACTCGCTTTCTTGTGAGCTGGCCGCAACACCGCACAATTGTTTCAGGCCCTAATCTGGTTCCGGCACGGCACGCTGAGCCTTTGCTTAATTGCTCTTCCTGGTGGGAAATGAGAGTTAAATTTGCCCGTCCAGACACCTCCAGCTTGTCTCTCATTGGTCCTCCCTATCCCTGTTCATCTTCCGCAGAAATTGCAAACTGGGCCAAGCAGGAGGTTTAAGGCACTGACTCTCCAAGTCGGGAGAGTGTTAGTAAAGCATCTGGAATGTTGCACCTGAGTACCAGCGGTCGAAAACTGAGACATATTTGAACACGTCTCCCAATCACACGGTTGATCATACTCTGGGTTCCACATGCATGTTTCAGCTGAAGGAAGAATCCCTTAAAGCTGGAGAGTTGAGACCCGTGGAATAGGTACCATGCAATATGACTTCAAAGGGTCTTCATTTGCTCACCGAACCTCTCCAATCCTATCACTGCTGCGTTTTTGCCCCTGTACACATGCTTGATTCTCTTTCGGAGACATAGCGATCCATAGCTTTTAAGATACTTACTAGTCAGGTACATTCTTAGGCGTTTAATATGGGGTGTTGAGTCCATTTCGTTGAGCAAGGAGTAGCTCTTGTCTATTATATATTTGGCTTAAGGAACTTTATCTGTGCTCATTTCAATCTCTGGTTTTATGCAGCACCCCAACTCACCTTTCCCCTTAAGCAAGCATAAGTTGGCTTTCTAAATTTGAGACCCTGTTCTGTTTTGTAATCCAATTCCTGTGTAGCCAAGTTTACATTCCGTGTATTAGTGATATCTTAGGATGTTTCTTTTTCTGTGTGACTTATTTCAGTTAGAATCATCACACCTGAATCCACTCATTATGCTGCTATGGGCCTGATGACATAGATTTCATTGCTGAGTGATATTGCATTGTACGTAAGTACCAAAACTTCTTTATCCATTTTTCAATTTCTGCGATATTGAACTTCTACTGTAAATGAGGTTCTTGTAAACAGAGAAGTCCCAAACTTTGGGGTGGCTGTGTCTTTTTGATTTTAATTTCCCTAAGCTATAGGACTATAAGTGGAAGTGCCCTAGGCTCTGTTGTTTGGTTTTTTAGATGTTTCAGGAAACACCATACACTTCTCCTGAGTGGCTGTTGGCAATTTTCATCCCGCCCAGCAGCATAACAAGGCTCCCAGTTCTCCATGGCCTGTCCTGCCTTTCTGCATTTTACACTTTTTTCAGATGGCCCTTTTGACAGGGGGAATGTGAGACTTCATTGTAGTGAAGATTTCCTTTGCAAGCTTGCTTGGTTGGCCAAAAAGGGCGTATGCGTTGTTTCCTGAATATATTCAGGAAACAACGCATACGCCCTTTTTGGCCAAGTGCATCATTGTGGACGTTCTGCCTCTTTTCCTATGCTTTAAATGCAATTCCAGTCTACCTCCTGAAATCGGTTTCCTGCAATTCTGCCCCGCTTTCAAGTCCTCTTGGCAGCGTTACTTCAGTATATTTTTGGACGATAGCTGTCATTTATAACTCTACAGGTTTGTGAATTACAGTGCCCCTGAGCTGCTTTCTTCAACTCACTTTCTTGTGAGCTGGCCGCAACACCACACGATTGCTTCAGGCCCTAATCTGGTTCCGGCACGGTATGCTGAGCCTTTGGTTAATTCCTCTTCCTGGTGGGAAGTGAGAGTTAAATTTGCCCGTCCAGACACCTCCAGCTAGTCTCTCATTGGTTCTCCCTATTCCTGTTCATATTCTGCAGAAATTGCAAACTGGGGCAAACAGGAGGTTAAAGGCATTGACTCTCCATGTCGGGAGAGTGTTAGTAAAGCGTCTGGAATGTTGCACCCGAGTACCAGGGGATGAAAACTGAGACATATTTGAACACGTCTCCCGATCACATGGTTTATCATAACCTGGTTTCCACATGTATGTTTTAGCTGAAGGAAGAATCCCTTAAAGCTGGAGAGTTGAGACCCTTGGAATGAGTACCATGCAATATGACTTCAAAGGGTCTTCATTTGCTCACCGAACCTCTCCAATCCTATCACTGCTGCGTTTATGCCCTTGTACACACGCTTGATTCTCTTTTGGAGACATAGCAATCCATAGGTTTTAAGATACTTACTAGTCAGGTACATTCTTAGGCGTTTAATATGGGGTGTTGAGTCCATTTCATTGAGCAAGGAGTAGCTCTTGTCTATTCCATATTTGGCTTAAGGAAATTTATCTGTGCTCATTTCAATCTCTGGTTTTATGTAGCACCCCAACTCACCTTTCCCCTTAAGCAAGCATAATTTGGGTTTCTAAATTTGAGACCCTCTTCTGTTTTGTAATCCAGTTCCTGTGTAGCCAAGTTTACATTCCGTGTATTAGTGATATCTTATGATGTTTCTTTTTCTGTGTGACTTATTTCAGTGAGAATCATCATACCTGAATCCAGTCTATGCTGCTACGGGCCTGATGACATAGATTTCATTGCTGAGTGATATTGCATTGTACGTAACTACCACAACTTCTTTATCCATTTTTCACTTTCTGCGATATTGAACTTCTACCGTAAATGAGGTTCTTGTAAACAGAGAGGTCCCAAACTTTGGGGTGGCTGTGTCTTTTTGATTTTAATTTCCCTAAGCTATAGGACTATAAGTGGAAGTGCCCTAGGCTCTGTTGCTTTGTTTTTTAGATGTTTCAGGAAACACCATACACTTCTCCTGAGTGGCTGTTGGCAATTTTCATCCCGCCCATCAGCATAACAAGGCTCCCAGTTCTCCATGGCCTGTCCTGCCTTTCTGGATTTTACACTTTTGTCACATGGCCCTTTTGACTGGGGGGAAGTGAGACTTCATTGTAGTGCAGATTTCCTTTGCAAGCTTGCTTGGTTGGCCAAAAAGGGCGTATGCGTTTTTTCCTGAATATATGCAGGAAAAAACGCATACGCACTTTTCGGCCAAGTGCATCATTGTCGACGTTCTGCCTCTTTTCCTATGCTTAAATGCAATTCCAGTCTACCTCCTGAAATCGGTTTCCTGCAATTCTGCCCCGCTTTCAAGTCCTCTTGGCAGCCTTACTTCAGTATATTTTTGGACGATAGCTGTCATTCATAACTCTGCAGGTTTGTGATAACAGTGCCCCTGAGCTCCTTTCTTCAACTCGCTTTCTTGTGAGCTGGCCGCAACACCGCAGGATTGCTTCAGGCCCTAATCTGGTTCCAGCACGGCATGCTGAGCCTTTGCTTAATTCCTCTTCCTGGTGGGAAATGAGAGTTAAATTTGCCCGTCCAGACACCTCCAGCTAGTCTCTCATTGGTTCTCCCTATTCCTGTTCATCTTCCGCAGAATTTGCAAACTGGGCCAAACAGGAGGTTAAAGGCACTGACTCTCCAAGTCGGGAGAGTGTTAGTAAAGCATCTGGAATGTTGCACCCGAGTACCAGGGGATGAGAACTGAGACATATTTCAACACGTCTCCCAATCACACGGTTGATCATACTCTGGGTTCCACATGCATGTTTCAGCTGAAGGAAGAATCCCTTAAAGCTGGAGAGTTGAGACCCGTGGAATAGGTACCATGCAATATGACTTCAAAGGGTCTTCATTTGCTCACCGAACCTCTCCAATCCTATCACTGCTGCGTTTTTGCCCCTGTACACATGCTTGATTCTCTTTCGGAGACATAGCGATCCATAGCTTTTAAGATACTTACTAGTCAGGTACATTCTTAGGCGTTTAATATGGGGTGTTGAGTCCATTTCGTTGAGCAAGGAGTAGCTCTTGTCTATTATATATTTGGCTTAAGGAACTTTATCTGTGCTCATTTCAATCTCTGGTTTTATGCAGCACCCCAACTCACCTTTCCCCTTAAGCAAGCATAAGTTGGCTTTCTAAATTTGAGACCCTGTTCTGTTTTGTAATCCAATTCCTGTGTAGCCAAGTTTACATTCCGTGTATTAGTGATATCTTATGATGTTTCTTTTTCTGTGTGACTTATTTCAGTTAGAATCATCACACCTGAATCCACTCATTATGCTGCTATGGGCCTGATGACATAGATTTCATTGCTGAGTGATATTGCATTGTACGTAAGTACCAAAACTTCTTTATCCATTTTTCAATTTCTGCGATATTGAACTTCTACTGTAAATGAGGTTCTTGTAAACAGAGAAGTCCCAAACTTTGGGGTGGCTGTGTCTTTTTGATTTTAATTTCCCTAAGCTATAGGACTATAAGTGGAAGTGCCCTAGGCTCTGTTGTTTGGTTTTTTAGATGTTTCAGGAAACACCATACACTTCTCCTGAGTGGCTGTTGGCAATTTTCATCCCGCCCATCAGCATAACAAGGCTCCCAGTTCTCCATGGCCTGTCCTGCCTTTCTGCATTTTACACTTTTTTCAGATGGCCCTTTTGACAGGGGGAATGTGAGACTTCATTGTAGTGAAGATTTCCTTTGCAAGCTTGCTTGGTTGGCCAAAAAGGGCGTATGCGTTGTTTCCTGAATATATTCAGGAAACAACGCATACGCCCTTTTTGGCCAAGTGCATCATTGTGGACGTTCTGCCTCTTTTCCTATGCTTTAAATGCAATTCCAGTCTACCTCCTGAAATCGGTTTCCTGCAATTCTGCCCCGCTTTCAAGTCCTCTTGGCAGCGTTACTTCAGTATATTTTTGGACGATAGCTGTCATTTATAACTCTACAGGTTTGTGAATTACAGTGCCCCTGAGCTGCTTTCTTCAACTCACTTTCTTGTGAGCTGGCCGCAACACCACACGATTGTTTCAGGCCCTAATCTGGTTCCGGCACGGTATGCTGAGCCTTTGGTTAATTCCTCTTCCTGGTGGGAAGTGAGAGTTAAATTTGCCCTTCCAGACACCTCCAGCTAGTCTCTCATTGGTTCTCCCTATTCCTGTTCATATTCTGCAGAAATTGCAAACTGGGGCAAACAGGAGGTTAAAGGCATTGACTCTCCAAGTCGGGAGAGTGTTAGTAAAGCGTCTGGAATGTTGCACCCGAGTACCAGGGGATGAAAACTGAGACATATTTGAACACGTCTCCCGATCACATGGTTTATCATAACCTGGTTTCCACATGTATGTTTTAGCTGAAGGAAGAATCCCTTAAAGCTGGAGAGTTGAGACCCTTGGAATGAGTACCATGCAATATGACTTCAAAGGGTCTTCATTTGCTCACCGAACCTCTCCAATCCTATCACTGCTGCGTTTATGCCCTTGTACACACGCTTGATTCTCTTTTGGAGACATAGCAATCCATAGGTTTTAAGATACTTACTAGTCAGGTACATTCTTAGGCGTTTAATATGGGGTGTTGAGTCCATTTCATTGAGCAAGGAGTAGCTCTTGATTATTCCATATTTGGCTTAAGGAAATTTATCTGTGCTCATTTCAATCTCTGGTTTTATGTAGCACCCCAACTCACCTTTCCCCTTAAGCAAGCATAAGTTGGGTTTCTAAATTTGAGACCCTCTTCTGTTTTGTAATCCAGTTCCTGTGTAGCCAAGTTTACATTCCGTGTATTAGTGATATCTTATGATGTTTCTTTTTCTGTGTGACTTATTTCAGTGAGAATCATCATACCTGAATCCAGTCTATGCTGCTACGGGCCTGATGACATAGATTTCATTGCTGAGTGATATTGCATTGTACGTAACTACCACAACTTCTTTATCCATTTTTCACTTTCTGCGATATTGAACTTCTACCGTAAATGAGGTTCTTGTAAACAGAGAGGTCCCAAACTTTGGGGTGGCTGTGTCTTTTTGATTTTAATTTCCCTAAGCTATAGGACTATAAGTGGAAGTGCCCTAGGCTCTGTTGCTTTGTTTTTTAGATGTTTCAGGAAACACCATACACTTCTCCTGAGTGGCTGTTGGCAATTTTCATCCCGCCCATCAGCATAACAAGGCTCCCAGTTCTCCATGGCCTGTCCTGCCTTTCTGGATTTTACACTTTTGTCACATGGCCCTTTTGACTGGGGGGAAGTGAGACTTCATTGTAGTGCAGATTTCCTTTGCAAGCTTGCTTGGTTGGCCAAAAAGGGCGTATGCGTTTTTTCCTGAATATATGCAGGAAAAAACGCATACGCACTTTTCGGCCAAGTGCATCATTGTCGACGTTCTGCCTCTTTTCCTATGCTTAAATGCAATTCCAGTCTACCTCCTGAAATCGGTTTCCTGCAATTCTGCCCCGCTTTCAAGTCCTCTTGGCAGCCTTACTTCAGTATATTTTTGGACGATAGCTGTCATTCATAACTCTGCAGGTTTGTGATAACAGTGCCCCTGAGCTCCTTTCTTCAACTCGCTTTCTTGTGAGCTGGCCGCAACACCGCAGGATTGCTTCAGGCCCTAATCTGGTTCCAGCACGGCATGCTGAGCCTTTGCTTAATTCCTCTTCCTGGTGGGAAATGAGAGTTAAATTTGCCCGTCCAGACACCTCCAGCTAGTCTCTCATTGGTTCTCCCTATTCCTGTTCATCTTCCGCAGAATTTGCAAACTGGGCCAAACAGGAGGTTAAAGGCACTGACTCTCCAAGTCGGGAGAGTGTTAGTAAAGCATCTGGAATGTTGCACCCAAGTACCAGGGGAGGAAAACTGAGTTATATTGGAACACGTCTCCTTATCACACGGTTGATCATACTCTGGGTTCCACATGCATGTTTTAGCTGAAGGATGAATCCCTTAAACCTGGAGAGTTGAGACCCGTGGAATGGGTACCATGCAATATGACTTCAAAGGGTCTTCATTTGCTCACCGAACCTCTCCAATCCTATCACTGCTGCGTTTATGCCCCGGTACTCACGCTTGATTCTCTTTCAGAGACATAGCAAACCATAGGTTTTAAGATACTTACTAGTCAGGTACATTATTAGGCGTTTAATATGGGGTTTTGAGTCCATTTGGTTGAGCAAGGAGTAGCTCTTCTCTGTTACATATTTGGCTTAAGGAACTTTATCTGTGCTCATTTCAATCTCTGGTTTTATGCAGCTCCCCAACTCACCTTTCCCCTTAAGCAAGCATAAGTTGGTTTTCTAAATTTGAGACCTTGTTCTGTTTTGTAATCCAGTTCCTGTGTAGCCAAGTTTACATTCCGTGTATTAGTGATATCTTATGATGTTTCTTTTTCTGTTTGACTTATTTCAGTTAGAATCATCATACCTGAACCCAGTCATTTTCTGCTACAGACCTGATGACATAGATTTCATTGCTGAGTGATATTGCATTGTATGTAATTACCACAACTTCTTTATCCATTTTTCACTTTCTGTGATATTGAACTTGTACCATAAACGAGGTTCTTGTAAACAGAGCCGTCCCAAACTTTGGGGTGGCTGTGTGTTTTTGATTTTAATTTCCCTAAGCTATAGGACCATAAGTGTAAGTGCCCTAGGCTCTGTTGCTTTGTTTTTTAGATGTTTCAGGAAACACCATACACTTCTCCCTAGTGGCTGTTGGCAATTTACATCCTGCCCATCAGCATAGCAAGGCTCCCAGTTCTCCATTGCCTTTCCTGCCTTTCTGGATTTTACACTTTTTTCAGATGGTCCTTTTGACCAGGGGGGAAGTGAGACTTTAATGTAGTGCAGATTTCCTTTGCAAGCTTGCTTGGTTGGCCAAAAAGGGCGTATGCGTTTTTTCCTGAATATATTCAGGAAACAACGCATACGCACTTTTTGGCCAAGTACATCATTGTCGACGTTCTGCCTCTTTTCCTATGCTTTAAATGCAATTCCAGTCTACCTTCTGAAATCGGTTTCCTGCAATTCTGCCCCGCTTTCAAGTCCTCTTGGCAGCGTTACTTCAGTATATTTTTGGACGATTGCTGTCATTTATAACTCTGCAGGTTTGTGAATTACAGTGCCACTGAGCTCCTATCTTCAACTCGCTTTCTTGTGAGCGGGCCGCAACACCGCAGGATTGCTTCGGGCCCTAATCTGGTTCCGGCACGGCATGCTGAGACTTTGGTTAATTCCTCTTCCTGGTGGGAAATGAGAGTTAAATTTGCCCGTCCAGAGACCTCCAGCTAGTCTCTCATTGGTTCTCCCTATTCCTGTTCATCTTCCGCAGAAATTGCAAACTGGGCCAAACAGGAGATTAAAGGCACTGACTTTCCAATTCGGGAGGGTGTTAATAAAGCGTTTGGAATGTTGCACCCGAATAACAGGGTACGAGAACTGAGACATATTTGAACACGTCTCCCGATCACACGGTTGATCATACTCTGGGTTCCACATGCATGGTTTAGCTGAAGGAAGAATCCCTTAAACCTGGAGAGTTGAGACCCGTGGAATGGGTACCATGCAATGTGACTTCAAAGGGTCTTCATTTGCTCACCAAACCTCTCCAATCCTATCACTGCTGCGTTTATGCCCCTGTACACATGCTTGGTTCTCTTTCGGAGACATAGCAATCCATAGGTTTTAAGATACTTACTAGTCAGGTACATTCTTAGGCGTTTAATATGGGGTGTTGAGTCCATTTCGTTGAGCAAGGAGTAGCTCTTGTCTATTACGTATTTGGCTTAAGGAACTTTATCTGTGCTCATTTCAATCTCTGGTTTTATGCAGCACCCCAACTCACCTTTCCCCTTAAGCAAGCATAAGTTTGTTTTCCAAATTTGAGACCTTCTTCTGTTTTGTAATTCAGTGCCTGTGTAGCCAAGTTTACATTCCGTGTATTAGTGATATCTTATGACGTTTCTTTTTCTGTGTGACTTATTTCAGTTAGAATCATCATACCTGAATCCACTCATTATGCTGCTACGGGAATGATGACATAGATTTCATTGCTGAGTGATATTGCATTGTACGTAAGTACCACAACTTCTTTATTCATTTTTCGCTTTCTGCGATATTGAACTTGTACCGTAAACGAGGTTCTTGTAAACAGAGCCATCCCAAACATTGGGGTGGCTGTGTCTTTTTGATTTTAATTTCCCTAAGCTATATGACAATAAGTGGAAGTGCCCTAGGCTCTGTTGCTTTGTTTTTTAGATGTTTCAGGAAACACCATACACTTCTCCCCAGTGACTGTTGGCAATTTACATCCCGCCCATCAGCATAACAAGGCTCCCAGTTCTCCATGGCCTGTCCTGCCTTTCTGGATTTTACACTTTTTTCAGATGATCCTTTTGACCGGGAGGGAAGTGAGACTTCAATGTAGTGCAGATTTCCTTTGCAAGCTTGCTTGGTTGGCCAAAAAGTGCGTATGCGTTTTTTCCTGAATATATTCAGGAAAAAACGTATACGCCCTTTTCGGCCAAGTGCATCATTGTGGACGTTCTACCTCTTTTCCTATGCTTTAAATGCAATTCCAGTCTACCTCCTGAAATCGGTTTCCTGCAATTCTGCCCCGCTTTCAAGTCCTCTTGGCAGGCTTACTTCAGTATATTTTTGGATGATAGCTGTCATTTATAACTCTGCAGGTTTGTGAATTACAGTGCCCCTGAGCTCCTTTCTTCAACTCGCTTTCTTGTGAGCTGGCCGCAACACCGCAGGATTGCTTCAGGCCCTAATCTGGTTCCGGCACGGCACGCTGATCCTTTGGTTAATTCCTCTTCTTGGTGGGAAATGAGAGTTATATTTGCCCATCCAGACACCTCCAGCTAGTCTCTCATTGGTTCTCCTTATTCCTGTTCATCTTCCGCAGAAATTGCAAACTGGTCCAAACAGGAGGTTAAAGGCACTGACTCTCCAAGTCGGGAGAGTGTTAGTAAAGCGTCTGGAATGTTGCACCCGAGTACCAGGGGATGAAAACTGAGACATATTTGAACACGTCTCCCGATCACATGGTTTATCATAACCTGGTTTCCACATGTATATTTTAGCTGAAGGAAGAATCCCTTAAAGCTGGAGAGTTGAGACCCTTGGAATGAGTACCATGCAATATGACTTCAAAGGGTCTTCATTTGCTCACTGAACCTCTCCAATCCTATCACTGCTGCGTTTATGCCCTTGTACACACGCTTGATTCTCTTTTGGAGACATAGCAATCCATAGGTTTTAAGATACTTACTAGTCAGGTACATTCTTAGGCGTTTAATATGGGGTGTTGAGTCCATTTCATTGAGCAAGGAGTAGCTCTTGTCTATTCCATATTTGGCTTAAGGAAATTTATCTGTGCTCATTTCAATCTCTGGTTTTATGTAGCACCCCAACTCACCTTTCCCCTTAAGCAAGCATAAGTTGGGTTTCTAAATTTGAGACCCTCTTCTGTTTTGTAATCCAGTTCCTGTGTAGCCAAGTTTACATTCCGTGTATTAGTGATATCTTATGATGTTTCTTTTTCTGTGTGACTTATTTCAGTGAGAATCATCATACCTGAATCCAGTCTATGCTGCTACGGGCCTGATGACATAGATTTCATTGCTGAGTGATATTGCATTGTACGTAACTACCACAACTTCTTTATCCATTTTTCACTTTCTGCGATATTGAACTTCTACCGTAAATGAGGTTCTTGTAAACAGAGAGGTCCCAAACTTTGGGGTGGCTGTGTCTTTTTGATTTTAATTTCCCTAAGCTATAGGACTATAAGTGGAAGTGCCCTAGGCTCTGTTGCTTTGTTTTTTAGATGTTTCAGGAAACACCATACACTTCTCCTGAGTGGCTGTTGGCAATTTTCATCCCGCCCATCAGCATAACAAGGCTCCCAGTTCTCCATGGCCTGTCCTGCCTTTCTGGATTTTACACTTTTGTCACATGGCCCTTTTGACTGGGGGGAAGTGAGACTTCATTGTAGTGCAGATTTCCTTTGCAAGCTTGCTTGGTTGGCCAAAAAGGGCGTATGCGTTTTTTCCTGAATATATGCAGGAAAAAACGCATACGCACTTTTTGGCCAAGTGCATCATTGTCGACGTTCTGCCTCTTTTCCTATGCTTAAATGCAATTCCAGTCTACCTCCTGAAATCGGTTTCCTGCAATTCTGCCCGGCTTTCAAGTTCTCTTGGCAGCCTTACTTCAGTATATTTTTGGATGATAGCTGTCATTTATAACTCTGCAGGTTTGTGAATTACAGTGCCCCTGAGCTCCTTTCTTCAACTCGCTTTCTTGTGAGCTGGCCGCAACACCGCAGGATTGCTTCAGGCCCTAATCTGGTTCCGGCATGGCACGCTGAGCCTTTGGTTAATTCCTCTTCCTGGTGGGGAATGAGAGTTAAATTTTCCCGTCCAGACACCTCCAG
Organism: Orcinus orca; assembly: GCF_937001465.1. Taxonomy (NCBI): domain Eukaryota; kingdom Metazoa; phylum Chordata; class Mammalia; order Artiodactyla; family Delphinidae; genus Orcinus; species Orcinus orca. Next base: position 73,166 of record NW_026044152.1, read on the forward strand.
CTAGTCTCTCATTGGTTCTCCCTATTCCTGTTCATCTTCCGCGGAATTTGCAAACTGGGCCAAACAGGAGGTTAAAGGCACTGACTCTCCAAGTTGGGAGAGTGTTAGTAAAGCATCTGGAATGTTGCACCCAAGTACCAGGGGACGAGAACTGAGACATATTTCAACACGTCTCCCGATCACACGGTTGATCATACTCTGGGTTCCACATGCATGTTTTAGCTGAAGGAAGAATCCCTTAAACCTGGAGAGTTGAGACCCGTGGAATGGGTACCATGCAATATGACTTCAAAGGGTCTTCATTTGCTCACCAAAACTCTCCAATCCTATCACTGCTGCGTTTTTGCCCCTGTACTCACGATTGATTCACTTTCAGAGACATAGCAATCCATAGGTTTTAAGATACTTACTAGTCAGGTACATTATTAGGCGTTTAATATGGGGTTTTGAGTCCATTTCGTTGAGCAAGGAGTAGCTCTTGTCTATTACATATTTGGCTTAAGGAACTTTATCTGTGCTCATTTCAATCTCTGGTTTTATGCAGCACCCCAACTCACCTTTCCCCTTAAGCAAGCATAAGTTGATTTTCTAAATTTGGGACCATGTTCTGTTTTGAAATTCAGTTCCTGTGTAGCCAAGTTTACATTCCGTGTATTAGTGATATCTTATGATGTTTCTTTTTCTGTGTGACTTATTTCAGTTAGAATCATCATACCTGAATCCACTCATTATGCTGCTATGGGCCTGATGACATAGATGTCATTGCTGAGTGATATTGCATTGTACGTAAGTACCACAACTTCTTTATCCATTTTTCGCTTTATGCGATATTGAACTTGTACCGTAAACGAGTTTCTTGTAAACAGAGCCATCCCAAACTTTGGGGTGGCTGTGTCTTTTTGATTTCAATTTCCCTAAACTATAGGACCATAAGTGGAAGTGCCCTAGGCTCTGTTGCTTTGTTTTTTAGATGTTTCAGGAAACACCATACACTTCTCCCGAGTGGCTGTTGGCAATTTACATCCCGCCCATCAGCATAACAAGGCTCCCAGTTCTCCATGGCCTGTCCTGCCTTTCTGGATTTTACACTTTTTTCAGATGGCCCTTTTGACGGGGGGAAGTGAGACTTCATTGTAGTGCAGATTTCCTTTGCAAGCTTGCTTGGTTGGCCAAAAAGGGCGTATGCGTTTTTTCCTGAATATATTCAGGAAAAAACGCATACGCCCTTTTTGGCCAAGTGCATCATTGTCGACCTTCTGCCTCTTTTCCTATGCTTTAAATGCAATTCCAGTCTACCTCCTGAAATCGGTTTCCTGCAATTCTGCCCGGCTTTCAAGTCCTCTTGGCAGCCTTACTTCAGTATATTTTTGGATGATAGCTGTCATTTATAACTCTGCAGGTTTGTGAATTACAGTGCCCCTGAGCTCCTTTCTTCAACTCGCTTTCTTGTGAGCTGGCCGCAACACCGCAGGATTGCTTCAGGCCCTAATCTGGTTCCGGCATGGCACGCTGAGCCTTTGGTTAATTCCTCTTCCTGGTGGGAAATGAGAGTTAAATTTTCCCGTCCAGACACCTCCAGCTAGTCTTTCATTGGTTCTCCCTATTCCTGTTCATCTTCCGCGGAATTTGCAAACTGGGCCAAACAGGAGGTTAAAGGCACTGACTCTCCAAGTCAGGAGAGTGTTAGTAAAGCATCTGGAATGTTGCACCCGAGTACCAGGGGACGAGAACTGAGACATATTTCAACACGTCTCCCGATCACATGGTTGATCATACTCTGGGTTCCACATGCATGTTTTAGCTGAAGGAAGAATCCCTTAAACCTGGAGAGTTGAGACCCGTGGAATGGGTACCATGCAATATGACTTCAAAGGGTCTTCATTTGCTCACCAAAACTCTCCAATCCTATCACTGCTGCGTTTTTGCCCCTGTACTCACGATTGATTCACTTTCAGAGACATAGCAATCCATAGGTTTTAAGATACTTACTAGTCAGGTACATTATTAGGCGTTTAATATGGGGTTTTGAGTCCATTTCGTTGAGCAAGGAGTAGCTCTTGTCTATTACATATTTGGCTTAAGGAACTTTATCTGTGCTCATTTCAATCTCTGGTTTTATGCAGCACCCCAACTCACCTTTCCCCTTAAGCAAGCATAAGTTGATTTTCTAAATTTGGGACCATGTTCTGTTTTGAAATTCAGTTCCTGTGTAGCCAAGTTTACATTCCGTGTATTAGTGATATCTTATGATGTTTCTTTTTCTGTGTGACTTATTTCAGTTAGAATCATCATACCTGAATCCACTCATTATGCTGCTATGGGCCTGATGACATAGATGTCATTGCTGAGTGATATTGCATTGTACGTAAGTACCACAACTTCTTTATCCATTTTTCGCTTTATGCGATATTGAACTTGTACCATAAACGAGTTTCTTGTAAACAGAGCCATCCCAAACTTTGGGGTGGCTGTGTCTTTTTGATTTTAATTTCCCTAAGCTATAGGACCATAAGTGGAAGTGCCCTAGGCTCTGTTGCTTTGTTTTTTAGATGTTTCAGGAAACACCATACACTTCTCCCGAGTGGCTGTTGGCAATTTACATCCCGCCCATCAGCATAACAAGGCTCCCAGTTCTCCATGGCCTGTCCTGCCTTTCTGGATTTTACACTTTTTTCAGATGGCCCTTTTGACGGTGGGGAAGTGAGACTTCATTGTAGTGCAGATTTCCTTTGCAAGCTTGCTTGGTTGGCCAAAAAGGGCGTATGCGTTTTTTCCTGAATATATTCAGGAAAAAACGCATACACCCTTTTTGGCCAAGTGCATCATTGTCGACCTTCTGCCTCTTTTCCTATGCTTTAAATGCAATTCCAGTCTACCTCCTGAAATCGGTTTCCTGCAATTCTGCCCGGCTTTCAAGTCCTCTTGGCAGCCTTACTTCAGTATATTTTTGGATGATAGCTGTCATTTATAACTCTGCAGGTTTGTGAATTACAGTGCCCCTGAGCTCCTTTCTTCAACTCGCTTTCTTGTGAGCTGGCCGCAACACCGCAGGATTGCTTCAGGCCCTAATCTGGTTCCGGCATGGCACGCTGAGCCTTTGGTTAATTCCTCTTCCTGGTGGGAAATGAGAGTTAATTTTTCCCGTCCAGACACCTCCAGCTAGTCTTTCATTGGTTCTCCCTATTCCTGTTCATCTTCCGCGGAATTTGCAAACTGGGCCAAACAGGAGGTTAAAGGCACTGACTCTCCAAGTCAGGAGAGTGTTAGTAAAGCATCTGGAATGTTGCACCCGAGTACCAGGGGACGAGAACTGAGACATATTTCAACACGTCTCCCGATCACACGGTTGATCATACTCTGGGTTCCACATGCATGTTTTAGCTGAAGGAAGAATCCCTTAAACCTGGAGAGTTGAGACCCGTGGAATGGGTACCATGCAATATGACTTCAAAGGGTCTTCATTTGCTCACCAAAACTCTCCAATCCTATCACTGCTGCGTTTTTGCCCCTGTACTCACGATTGATTCACTTTCAGAGACATAGCAATCCATAGGTTTTAAGATACTTACTAGTCAGGTACATTATTAGGCGTTTAATATGGGGTTTTGAGTCCATTTCGTTGAGCAAGGAGTAGCTCTTGTCTATTACATATTTGGCTTAAGGAACTTTATCTGTGCTCATTTCAATCTCTGGTTTTATGCAGCACCCCAACTCACCTTTCCCCTTAAGCAAGCATAAGTTGATTTTCTAAATTTGGGACCATGTTCTGTTTTGAAATTCAGTTCCTGTGTAGCCAAGTTTACATTCCGTGTATTAGTGATATCTTATGATGTTTCTTTTTCTGTGTGACTTATTTCAGTTAGAATCATCATACCTGAATCCACTCATTATGCTGCTATGGGCCTGATGACATAGATGTCATTGCTGAGTGATATTGCATTGTACGTAAGTACCACAACTTCTTTATCCATTTTTCGCTTTATGCGATATTGAACTTGTACCGTAAACGAGTTTCTTGTAAACAGAGCCATCCCAAACTTTGGGGTGGCTCTGTCTTTTTGATTTTAATTTCCCTAAGCTATAGGACCATAAGTGGAAGTGCCCTAGGCTCTGTTGCTTTGTTTTTTAGATGCTTCAGGAAACACCATACACTTCTCCGGAGTGGCTGTTGGCAATGTATATCCCGCCCATCAGCATAACAAGGCTCCCAGTTCTCCATGGCCTGTCTTGCCTTTCTGGATTTTACACTTTTTTCAGATGGCCCTTTTGACGGGGGGGAAGTGAGACTTCATTGTAGTGCAGATTTCCTTTGCAAGCTTGCTTGGTTGGCCAAAAAGGGCGTATGCGTTTTTTCCTGAATATATTCAGGAAAAAACGCATACGCCCTTTTTGGCCAAGTGCATCATTGTCGACCTTCTGCCTCTTTTCCTATGCTTTAAATGCAATTCCAGTCTACCTCCTGAAATCGGTTTCCTGCAATTCTGCCCGGCTTTCAAGTCCTCTTGGCAGCCTTACTTCAGTATATTTTTGGATGATAGCTGTCATTTATAACTCTGCAGGTTTGTGAATTACAGTGCCCCTGAGCTCCTTTCTTCAACTCGCTTTCTTGTGAGCTGGCCGCAACACCGCAGGATTGCTTCAGGCCCTAATCTGGTTCCGGCATGGCACGCTGAGCCTTTGGTTAATTCCTCTTCCTGGTGGGAAATGAGAGTTAAATTTTCCCGTCCAGACACCTCCAGCTAGTCTCTCATTGGTTCTCCCTATTCCTGTTCATCTTCCGCGGAATTTGCAAACTGGGCCAAACAGGAGGTTAAAGGCACTGACTCTCCAAGTCGGGAGAGTGTTAGTAAAGCATCTGGAATGTTGCACCCGAGTACCAGGGGACGAGAACTGAGACATATTTCAACACGTCTCCCGATCACACGGTTGATCATACTCTGGGTTCCACATGCATGTTTTAGCTGAAGGAAGAATCCCTTAAACCTGGAGAGTTGAGACCCGTGGAATGGGTACCATGCAATATGACTTCAAAGGGTCTTCATTTGCTCACCAAAACTCTCCAATCCTATCACTGCTGCGTTTTTGCCCCTGTACTCACGATTGATTCACTTTCAGAGACATAGCAATCCATAGGTTTTAAGATACTTACTAGTCAGGTACATTATTAGGCATTTAATATGGGGTTTTGAGTCCATTTCGTTGAGCAAGGAGTAGCTCTTGTCTATTACATATTTGGCTTAAGGAACTTTATCTGTGCTCATTTCAATCTCTGGTTTTATGCAGCACCCCAACTCACCTTTCCCCTTAAGCAAGCATAAGTTGATTTTCTAAATTTGGGACCATGTTCTGTTTTGAAATTCAGTTCCTGTGTAGCCAAGTTTACATTCCGTGTATTAGTGATATCTTATGATGTTTCTTTTTCTGTGTGACTTATTTCAGTTAGAATCATCATACCTGAATCCACTCATTATGCTGCTATGGGCCTGATGACATAGATGTCATTGCTGAGTGATATTGCATTGTACGTAAGTACCACAACTTCTTTATCCATTTTTCGCTTTATGCGATATTGAACTTGTACCGTAAACGAGTTTCTTGTAAACAGAGCCATCCCAAACTTTGGGGTGGCTGTGTCTTTTTGATTTTAATTTCCCTAAGCTATAGGACCATAAGTGGAAGTGCCCTAGGCTCTGTTGCTTTGTTTTTTAGATGCTTCAGGAAACACCATACACTTCTCCCGAGTGGCTGTTGGCAATGTACATCCCGCCCATCAGCATAACAAGGCTCCCAGTTCTCCATGGCCTGTCCTGCCTTTCTGGATTTTACACTTTTTTCAGATGGCCCTTTTGACGGGGGGGAAGTGAGACTTCATTGTAGTGCAGATTTCCTTTGCAAGCTTGCTTGGTTGGCCAAAAAGGGCGTATGCGTTTTTTCCTGAATATATTCAGGAAAAAACGCATACGCCCTTTTTGGCCAAGTGCATCATTGTCGACCTTCTGCCTCTTTTCCTATGCTTTAAATGTAATTCCAGTCTACCTCCTGAAATCGGTTTCCTGCAATTCTGCCCGGCTTTCAAGTCCTCTTGGCAGCCTTACTTCAGTATATTTTTGGATGATAGCTGTCATTTATAACTCTGCAGGTTTGTGAATTACAGTGCCCCTGAGCTCCTTTCTTCAACTCGCTTTCTTGTGAGCTGGCCGCAACACCGCAGGATTGCTTCAGGCCCTAATCTTGTTCCGGCATGGCACGCTGAGCCTTTGGTTAATTCCTCTTCCTGGTGGGAAATGAGAGTTAAATTTTCCCGTCCAGACACCTCCAGCTAGTCTCTCATTGGTTCTCCCTATTCCTGTTCATCTTCCGCGGAATTTGCAAACTGGGCCAAACAGGAGGTTAAAGGCACTGACTCTCCAAGTCGGGAGAGTGTTAGTAAAGCATCTGGAATGTTGCACCCGAGTACCAGGGGACGAGAACTGAGACATATTTCAACACGTCTCCCGATCACACGGTTGATCATACTCTGGGTTCCACATGCATGTTTTAGCTGAAGGAAGAATCCCTTAAACCTGGAGAGTTGAGACCCGTGGAATGGGTACCATGCAATATGACTTCAAAGGGTCTTCATTTGCTCACCAAAACTCTCCAATCCTATCACTGCTGCGTTTTTGCCCCTGTACTCACGATTGATTCACTTTCAGAGACATAGCAATCCATAGGTTTTAAGATACTTACTAGTCAGGTACATTATTAGGCGTTTAATATGGGGTTTTGAGTCCATTTCGTTGAGCAAGGAGTAGCTCTTGTCTATTACATATTTGGCTTAAGGAACTTTATCTGTGCTCATTTCAATCTCTGGTTTTATGCAGCACCCCAACTCACCTTTCCCCTTAAGCAAGCATAAGTTGATTTTCTAAATTTGGGACCATGTTCTGTTTTGAAATTCAGTTCCTGTGTAGCCAAGTTTACATTCCGTGTATTAGTGATATCTTATGATGTTTCTTTTTCTGTGTGACTTATTTCAGTTAGAATCATCATACCTGAATCCACTCATTATGCTGCTATGGGCCTGATGACATAGATGTCATTGCTGAGTGATATTGCATTGTACGTAAGTACCACAACTTCTTTATCCATTTTTCGCTTTATGCGATATTGAACTTGTACCGTAAACGAGTTTCTTGTAAACAGAGCCATCCCAAACTTTGGGGTGGCTGTGTCTTTTTGATTTTAATTTCCCTAAGCTATAGGACCATAAGTGGAAGTGCCCTAGGCTCTGTTGCTTTGTTTTTTAGATGCTTCAGGAAACACCATACACTTCTCCCGAGTGGCTGTTGGCAATGTACATCCCGCCCATCAGCATAACAAGGCTCCCAGTTCTCCATGGCCTGTCCTGCCTTTCTGGATTTTACACTTTTTTCAGATGGCCCTTTTGACGGGGGGGAAGTGAGACTTCATTGTAGTGCAGATTTCCTTTGCAAGCTTGCTTGGTTGGCCAAAAAGGGCGTATGCGTTTTTTCCTGAATATATTCAGGAAAAAACGCATACGCCCTTTTTGGCCAAGTGCATCATTGTCGACCTTCTGCCTCTTTTCCTATGCTTTAAATGCAATTCCAGTCTACCTCCTGAAATCGGTTTCCTGCAATTCTGCCCGGCTTTCAAGTCCTCTTGGCAGCCTTACTTCAGTATATTTTTGGATGATAGCTGTCATTTATAACTCTGCAGGTTTGTGAATTACAGTGCCCCTGAGCTCCTTTCTTCAACTCGCTTTCTTGTGAGCTGGCCGCAACACCGCAGGATTGCTTCAGGCCCTAATCTGGTTCCGGCATGGCACGCTGAGCCTTTGGTTAATTCCTCTTCCTGGTGGGAAATGAGAGTTAAATTTTCCCGTCCAGACACCTCCAGCTAGTCTCTCATTGGTTCTCCCTATTCCTGTTCATCTTCCGCGGAATTTGCAAACTGGGCCAAACAGGAGGTTAAAGGCACTGACTCTCCAAGTCGGGAGAGTGTTAGTAAAGCATCTGGAATGTTGCACCCGAGTACCAGGGGACGAGAACTGAGACATATTTCAACACGTCTCCCGATCACACGGTTGATCATACTCTGGGTTCCACATGCATGTTTTAGCTGAAGGAAGAATCCCTTAAACCTGGAGAGTTGATACCCATGGAATGGGTACCATGCAATATGACTTCAAAGGGTCTTCATTTGCTCACCAAAACTCTCCAATCCTATCACTGCTGCGTTTTTGCCCCTGTACTCACGATTGATTCACTTTCAGAGACATAGCAATCCATAGGTTTTAAGATACTTACTAGTCAGGTACATTATTAGGCGTTTAATATGGGGTTTTGAGTCCATTTCGTTGAGCAAGGAGTAGCTCTTGTCTATTACATATTTGGCTTAAGGAACTTTATCTGTGCTCATTTCAATCTCTGGTTTTATGCAGCACCCCAACTCACCTTTCCCCTTAAGCAAGCATAAGTTGATTTTCTAAATTTGGGACCATGTTCTGTTTTGAAATTCAGTTCCTGTGTAGCCAAGTTTACATTCCGTGTATTAGTGATATCTTATGATGTTTCTTTTTCTGTGTGACTTATTTCAGTTAGAATCATCATACCTGAATCCACTCATTATGCTGCTATGGGCCTGATGACATAGATGTCATTGCTGAGTGATATTGCATTGTACGTAAGTACCACAACTTCTTTATCCATTTTTCGCTTTATGCGATATTGAACTTGTACCGTAAACGAGTTTCTTGTAAACAGAGCCATCCCAAACTTTGGGGTGGCTGTGTCTTTTTGATTTTAATTTCCCTAAGCTATAGGACCATAAGTGGAAGTGCCCTAGGCTCTGTTGCTTTGTTTTTTAGATGCTTCAGGAAACACCATACACTTCTCCCGAGTGGCTGTTGGCAATGTACATCCCGCCCATCAGCATAACAAGGCTCCCAGTTCTCCATGGCCTGTCCTGCCTTTCTGGATTTTACACTTTTTTCAGATGGCCCTTTTGACGGGGGGGAAGTGAGACTTCATTGTAGTGCAGATTTCCTTTGCAAGCTTGCTTGATTGGCCAAAAAGGGCGTATGCGTTTTTTCCTGAATATATTCAGGAAAAAATGCATACGCCCTTTTTGGCCAAGTGCATCATTGTCGACCTTCTGCCTCTTTTCCTATGCTTTAAATGCAATTCCAGTCTACCTCCTGAAATCGGTTTCCTGCAATTCTGCCCGGCTTTCAAGTCCTCTTGGCAGCCTTACTTCAGTATATTTTTGGATGATAGCTGTCATTTATAACTCTGCAGGTTTGTGAATTACAGTGCCCCTGAGCTCCTTTCTTCAACTCGCTTTCTTGTGAGCTGGCCGCAACACCGCAGGATTGCTTCAGGCCCTAATCTGGTTCCGGCATGGCACGCTGAGCCTTTGGTTAATTCCTCTTCCTGGTGGGAAATGAGAGTTAAATTTTCCCGTCCAGACACCTCCAGCTAGTCTCTCATTGGTTCTCCCTATTCCTGTTCATCTTCCGCGGAATTTGCAAACTGGGCCAAACAGGAGGTTAAAGGCACTGACTCTCCAAGTCGGGAGAGTGTTAGTAAAGCATCTGGAATGTTGCACCCGAGTACCAGGGGACGAGAACTGAGACATATTTCAACACGTCTCCCGATCACACGGTTGATCATACTCTGGGTTCCACATGCATGTTTTAGCTGAAGGAAGAATCCCTTAAACCTGGAGAGTTGAGACCCGTGGAATGGGTACCATGCAATATGACTTCAAAGGGTCTTCATTTGCTCACCAAAACTCTCCAATCCTATCACTGCTGCGTTTTTGCCCCTGTACTCACGATTGATTCACTTTCAGAGACATAGCAATCCATAGGTTTTAAGATACTTACTAGTCAGGTACATTATTAGGCGTTTAATATGGGGTTTTGAGTCCATTTCGTTGAGCAAGGAGTAGCTCTTGTCTATTACATATTTGGCTTAAGGAACTTTATCTGTGCTCATTTCAATCTCTGTTTTTATGCAGCACCCCAACTCACCTTTCCCCTTAAGCAAGCATAAGTTGATTTTCTAAATTTGGGACCATGTTCTGTTTTGAAATTCAGTTCCTGTGTAGCCAAGTTTACATTCCGTGTATTAGTGATATCTTATGATGTTTCTTTTTCTGTGTGACTTATTTCAGTTAGAATCATCATACCTGAATCCACGCATTATGCTGCTATGGGCCTGATGACATAGATGTCATTGCTGAGTGATATTGCATTGTACGTAAGTACCACAACTTCTTTATCCATTTTTCGCTTTATGCGATATTGAACTTGTACCGTAAACGAGTTTCTTGTAAACAGAGCCATCCCAAACTTTGGGGTGGCTGTGTCTTTTTGATTTTAATTTCCCTAAGCTATAGGACCATAAGTGGAAGTGCCCTAGGCTCTGTTGCTTTGTTTTTTAGATGTTTCAGGAAACACCATACACTTCTCCCGAGTGGCTGTTGGCAATTTACATCCCGCCCATCAGCATAACAAGGCTCCCAGTTCTCCATGGCCTGTCCTGCCTTTCTGGATTTTACACTTTTTTCAGATGGCCCTTTTGACGGGGGGGAAGTGAGACTTCATTGTAGTGCAGATTTCCTTTGCAAGCTTGCTTGGTTGGCCAAAAAGGGCGTATGCGTTTTTTCCTGAATATATTCAGGAAAAAACGCATACGCCCTTTTTGGCCAAGTGCATCATTGTCGACCTTCTGCCTCTTTTCCTATGCTTTAAATGCAATTCCAGTCTACCTCCTGAAATCGGTTTCCTGCAATTCTGCCCGGCTTTCAAGTCCTCTTGGCAGCCTTACTTCAGTATATTTTTGGATGATAGCTGTCATTTATAACTCTGCAGGTTTGTGAATTACAGTGCCCCTGAGCTCCTTTCTTCAACTCGCTTTCTTGTGAGCTGGCCGCAACACCGCAGGATTGCTTCAGGCCCTAATCTAGTTCCGGCATGGCACGCTGAGCCTTTGGTTAATTCCTCTTCCTGGTGGGAAATGAGAGTTAAATTTTCCCGTCCAGACACCTCCAGCTAGTCTCTCATTGGTTCTCCCTATTCCTGTTCATCTTCCGCGGAATTTGCAAACTGGGCCAAACAGGAGGTTAAAGGCACTGACTCTCCAAGTCGGGAGAGTGTTAGTAAAGCATCTGGAATGTTGCACCCGAGTACCAGGGGACGAGAACTGAGACATATTGGAACACGTCTCCCGATCACACGGTTGATCATACTCTGGGTTCCACATGCATGTTTTAGCTGAAGGAAGAATCCCTTAAACCTGGAGAGTTGAGACCCGTGGAATGGGTACCATGCAATATGACTTCAAAGGGTCTTCATTTGCTCACCAAAACTCTCCAATCCTATCACTGCTGCGTTTTTGCCCCTGTACTCACGATTGATTCACTTTCAGAGACATAGCAATCTATAGGTTTTAAGATACTTACTAGTCAGGTACATTATTAGGCGTTTAATATGGGGTTTTGAGTCCATTTCGTTGAGCAAGGAGTAGCTCTTGTCTATTACATATTTGGCTTAAGGAACTTTATCTGTGCTCATTTCAATCTCTGGTTTTATGCAGCACCCCAACTCACCTTTCCCCTTAAGCAAGCATAAGTTGATTTTCTAAATTTGGGACCATGTTCTGTTTTGAAATTCAGTTCCTGTGTAGCCAAGTTTACATTCCGTGTATTAGTGATATCTTATGATGTTTCTTTTTCTGTGTGACTTATTTCAGTTAGAATCATCATACCTGAATCCACTCATTATGCTGCTATGGGCCTGATGACATAGATGTCATTGCTGAGTGATATTGCATTGTACGTAAGTACCACAACTTCTTTATCCATTTTTCGCTTTATGCGATATTGAACTTGTACCGTAAACGAGGTTCTTGTAAACAGAGCCATCCCAAACTTTGGGGTGGCTGTGTCTTTTTGATTTTAATTTCCCTAAGCTATAGGACCATAAGTGGAAGTGCCCTAGGCTCTGTTGCTTTGTTTTTTAGATGTTTCAGGAAACACCATACACTTCTCCCGAGTGGCTGTTGGCAATTTACATCCCGCCCATCAGCATAACAAGGCTCCCAGTTCTCCATGGCCTGTCCTGCCTTTCTGGATTTTACACTTTTTTCAGATGGCCCTTTTGACGGGGGGGAAGTGAGACTTCATTGTAGTGCAGATTTCCTTTGCAAGCTTGCTTGGTTGGCCAAAAAGGGCGTATGCGTTTTTTCCTGAATATATTCAGGAAAAAACGCATACGCCCTTTTTGGCCAAGTGCATCATTGTCGACCTTCTGCCTCTTTTCCTATGCTTTAAATGCAATTCCAGTCTACCTCCTGAAATCGGTTTCCTGCAATTCTGCCCGGCTTTCAAGTCCTCTTGGCAGACTTACTTCAGTATATTTTTGGATGATAGCTGTCATTTATAACTCTGCAGGTTTGTGAATTACAGTGCCCCTGAGCTCCTTTCTTCAAATCGCTTTCTTGTGAGCTGGCCGCAACACCGCAGGATTCCTTCAGGCCCTAATCTGGTTCCGGCACGGCACGCTGAGCCTTTGGTTAATTCCTCTTCCTGGTGGGAAATGGGAGTTAAATTTTCCCGTCCAGACACCTCCAGCTAGTCTCTCATTGGTTCTCCCTATTCCTGTTCATCTTCCGCGGAATTTGCAAACTGGGCCAAACAGGAGGTTAAAGGCACTGACTCTCCAAGTCGGGAGAGTGTTAGTAAAGCATCTGGAATGTTGCACCCGAGTACCAGGGGACGAGAACTGAGACATATTTCAACACGTCTCCCGATCACACGGTTGATCATACTCTGGGTTCCACATGCATGTTTTAGCTGAAGGAAGAATCCCTTAAACCTGGAGAGTTGAGACCCGTGGAATGGGTATCATGCAATATGACTTCAAAGGGTCTTCATTTGCTCACCAAAACTCTCCAATCCTATCACTGCTGCGTTTTTACACCTGTACTCACGATTGATTCACTTTCAGAGACATAGCAATCCATAGGTTTTAAGATACTTACTAGTCAGGTACATTATTAGGCGTTTAATATGGGGTTTTGAGTCCATTTCGTTGAGCAAGGAGTAGCTCTTGTCTATTACATATTTGGCTTAAGGAACTTTATCTGTGCTCATTTCAATCTCTGGTTTTATGCAGCACCCCAACTCACCTTTCCCCTTAAGCAAGCATAAGTTGATTTTCTAAATTTGGGACCATGTTCTGTTTTGAAATTCAGTTCCTGTGTAGCCAAGTTTACATTCTGTGTATTAGTGATATCTTATGATGTTTCTTTTTCTGTGTGACTTATTTCAGTTAGAATCATCATACCTGAATCCACTCATTATGCTGCTATGGGCCTGATGACATAGATGTCATTGCTGAGTGATATTGCATTGTACGTAAGTACCACAACTTCTTTATCCATTTTTCGCTTTATGCAATATTGAACTTGTACCGTAAACGAGTTTCTTGTAAACAGAGCCATCCCAAATTTTGGGGTGGCTGTGTCTTTTTGATTTTAATTTCCCTAAGCTATAGGACCATAAGTGGAAGTGCCCTAGGCTCTGTTGCTTTGTTTTTTAGATGTTTCAGGAAACACCATACACTTCTCCCGAGTGGCTGTTGGCAATTTACATCCCGCCCATCAGCATAACAAGGCTCCCAGTTCTCCATGGCCTGTCCTGCCTTTCTGGATTTTACACTTTTTTCAGATGGCCCTTTTGACGGGGGGGAAGAGAGACTTCATTGTAGTGCAGATTTCCTTTGCAAGCTTGCTTGGTTGGCCAAAAAGGGCGTATGCGTTTTTTCCTGAATATATTCAGGATAAAACGCATACGCCCTTTTTGGCCAAGTGCATCATTGTCGACCTTCTGCCTCTTTTCCTATGCTTTAAATGCAATTCCAGTCTACCTCCTGAAATCGGTTTCCTGCAATTCTGCCCGGCTTTCAAGTCCTCTTGGCAGCCTTACTTCAGTATATTTTTGGATGATAGCTGTCATTTATAACTCTGCAGGTTTGTGAATTACAGTGCCCCTGAGCTCCTTTCTTCAACTCGCTTTCTTGTGAGCTGGCCGCAACACCGCAGGATTGCTTCAGGCCCTAATCTGGTTCCGGCATGGCACGCTGAGCCTTTGGTTAATTCCTCTTCCTGGTGGGAAATGAGAGTTAAATTTTCCCGTCCAGACACCTCCAGCTAGTCTCTCATTGGTTCTCCCTATTCCTGTTCATCTTCCGCGGAATTTGCAAACTGGGCCAAACAGGAGGTTAAAGGCACTGACTCTCCAAGTCGGGAGAGTGTTAGTAAAGCATCTGGAATGTTGCACCCGAGTACCAGGGGACGAGAACTGAGACATATTTCAACACGTCTCCCGATCACACGGTTGATCATACTCTGGGTTCCACATGCATGTTTTAGCTGAAGGAAGAATCCCTTAAACCTGGAGAGTTGAGACCCGTGGAATGGGTACCATGCAATATGACTTCAAAGGGTCTTCATTTGCTCACCAAAACTCTCCAATCCTATCACTGCTGCGTTTTTGCCCCTGTACTCACGATTGATTCACTTTCAGAGACATAGCAATCCATAGGTTTTAAGATACTTACTAGTCAGGTACATTATTAGGCATTTAATATGGGGTTTTGAGTCCATTTCGTTGAGCAAGGAGTAGCTCTTGTCTATTACATATTTGGCTTAAGGAACTTTATCTGTGCTCATTTCAATCTCTGGTTTTATGCAGCACCCCAACTCACCTTTCCCCTTAAGCAAGCATAAGTTGATTTTCTAAATTTGGGACCATGTTCTGTTTTGAAATTCAGTTCCTGTGTAGCCAAGTTTACATTCCGTGTATTAGTGATATCTTATGATGTTTCTTTTTCTGTGTGACTTATTTCAGTTAGAATCATCATACCTGAATCCACTCATTATGCTGCTATGGGCCTGATGACATAGATGTCATTGCTGAGTGATATTGCATTGTACGTAAGTACCACAACTTCTTTATCCATTTTTCGCTTTATGCGATATTGAACTTGTACCGTAAACGAGTTTCTTGTAAACAGAGCCATCCCAAACTTTGGGGTGGCTGTGTCTTTTTGATTTTAATTTCCCTAAGCTATAGGACCATAAGTGGAAGTGCCCTAGGCTCTGTTGCTTTGTTTTTTAGATGTTTCAGGAAACACCATACACTTCTCCCGAGTGGCTGTTGGCAATTTACATCCCGCCCATCAGCATAACAAGGCTCCCAGTTCTCCATGGCCTGTCCTGCCTTTCTGGATTTTACACTTTTTTCAGATGGCCCTTTTGACGGGGGGGAAGTGAGACTTCATTGTAGTGCAGATTTCCTTTGCAAGCTTGCTTGGTTGGCCAAAAAGGGCGTATGCGTTTTTTCCTGAATATATTCAGGAAAAAACGCATACGCCCTTTTTGGCCAAGTGCATCATTGTCGACCTTCTGCCTCTTTTCCTATGCTTTAAATGCAATTCCAGTCTACCTCCTGAAATCGGTTTCCTGCAATTCTGCCCGGCTTTCAAGTCCTCTTGGCAGACTTACTTCAGTATATTTTTGGATGATAGCTGTCATTTATAACTCTGCAGGTTTGTGAATTACAGTGCCCCTGAGCTCCTTTCTTCAACTCGCTTTCTTGTGAGCTGGCCGCAACACCACAGGATTGCTTCAGGCCCTAATCTGGTTCCGGCATGGCATGCTGAGCCTTTGGTTAATTCCTCTTCCTGGTGGGAAATGAGAGTTAAATTTTCCCGTCCAGACACCTCCAGCTAGTCTCTCATTGGTTCTCCCTATTCCTGTTCATCTTCCGCGGAATTTGCAAACTGGGCCAAACAGGAGGTTAAAGGCACTGACTCTCCAAGTCGGGAGAGTGTTAGTAAAGCATCTGGAATGTTGCACCCGAGTACCAGGGGACGAGAACTGAGACATATTTCAACACGTCTCCCGATCACACGGTTGATCATACTCTGGGTTCCACATGCATGTTTTAGCTGAAGGAAGAATCCCTTAAACCTGGAGAGTTGAGACCCGTGGAATGGGTACCATGCAATATGACTTCAAAGGGTCTTCATTTGCTCACCAAAACTCTCCAATCCTATCACTGCTGCGTTTTTGCCCCTGTACTCACGATTGATTCACTTTCAGAGACATAGCAATCCATAGGTTTTAAGATACTTACTAGTCAGGTACATTATTAGGCGTTTAATATGGGGTTTTGAGTCCATTTCGTTGAGCAAGGAGTAGCTCTTGTCTATTACATATTTGGCTTAAGGAACTTTATCTGTGCTCATTTCAATCTCTGGTTTTATGCAGCACCCCAACTCACCTTTCCCCTTAAGCAAGCATAAGTTGATTTTCTAAATTTGGGACCATGTTCTGTTTTGAAATTCAGTTCCTGTGTAGCCAAGTTTACATTCTGTGTATTAGTGATATCTTATGATGTTTCTTTTTCTGTGTGACTTATTTCAGTTAGAATCATCATACCTGAATCCACGCATTATGCTGCTATGGGCCTGATGACATAGATGTCATTGCTGAGGGATATTGCATTGTACGTAAGTACCACAACTTCTTTATCCATTTTTCGCTTTATGCGATATTGAACTTGTACCGTAAACGAGTTTCTTGTAAACAGAGCCATCCCAAATTTTGGGGTGGCTGTGTCTTTTTGATTTTAATTTCCCTAAGCTATAGGACCATAAGTGGAAGTGCCCTAGGCTCTGTTGCTTTGTTTTTTAGATGTTTCAGGAAACACCATACACTTCTCCCGAGTGGCTGTTGGCAATTTACATCCCGCCCATCAGCATAACAAGGCTCCCAGTTCTCCATGGCCTGTCCTGCCTTTCTGGATTTTACACTTTTTTCAGATGGCCCTTTTGACGGGGGGGAAGAGAGACTTCATTGTAGTGCAGATTTCCTTTGCAAGCTTGCTTGGTTGGCCAAAAAGGGCGTATGCGTTTTTTCCTGAATATATTCAGGAAAAAACGCATACGCCCTTTTTGGCCAAGTGCATCATTGTCGACGTTCTGCCTCTTTTCCTATGCTTTAAATGCAATTCCAGTCTACCTCCTGAAATCGGTTTCCTGCAATTCTGCCCGGCTTTCAAGTCCTCTTGGCAGACTTACTTCAGTATATTTTTGGATGATAGCTGTCATTTATAACTCTGCAGGTTTGTGAATTACAGTGCCCCTGAGCTCCTTTCTTCAACTCGCTTTCTTGTGAGCTGGCCGCAACACCGCAGGTTTGCTTCAGGCCCTAATCTGGTTCCGGCATGGCATGCTGAGCCTTTGGTTAATTCCTCTTCCTGGTGGGAAATGAGAGTTAAATTTTCCCGTCCAGACACCTCCAGCTAGTCTCTCATTGGTTCTCCCTATTCCTGTTCATCTTCCGCGGAATTTGCAAACTGGGCCAAACAGGAGGTTAAAGGCACTGACTCTCCAAGTCGGGAGAGTGTTAGTAAAGCATCTGGAATGTTGCACCCGAGTACCAGGGGACGAGAACTGAGACATATTTCAACACGTCTCCCGATCACATGGTTGATCATACTCTGGGTTCCACATGCATGTTTTAGCTGAAGGGAGAATCCCTTAAACCTGGAGAGTTGAGACCCGTGGAATGGGTACCATGCAATATGACTTCAAAGGGTCTTCATTTGCTCACCAAAACTCTCCAATCCTATCACTGCTGCGTTTTTGCCCCTGTACTCACGATTGATTCACTTTCAGAGACATAGCAATCCATAGGTTTTAAGATACTTACTAGTCAGGTACATTATTAGGCATTTAATATGGGGTTTTGAGTCCATTTCGTTGAGCAAGGAGTAGCTCTTGTCTATTACATATTTGGCTTAAGGAACTTTATCTGTGCTCATTTCAATCTCTGGTTTTATGCAGCACCCCAACTCACCTTTCCCCTTAAGCAAGCATAAGTTGATTTTCTAAATTTGGGACCATGTTCTGTTTTGAAATTCAGTTCCTGTGTAGCCAAGTTTACATTCCGTGTATTAGTGATATCTTATGATGTTTCTTTTTCTGTGTGACTTATTTCAGTTAGAATCATCATACCTGAATCCACTCATTATGCTGCTATGGGCCTGATGACATAGATGTCATTGCTGAGTGATATTGCATTGTACGTAAGTACCACAACTTCTTTATCCATTTTTCGCTTTATGCGATATTGAACTTGTACCGTAAACGAGTTTCTTGTAAACAGAGCCATCCCAAACTTTGGGGTGGCTGTGTCTTTTTGATTTTAATTTCCCTAAGCTATAGGACCATAAGTGGAAGTGCCCTAGGCTCTGTTGCTTTGTTTTTTAGATGTTTCAGGAAACACCATACACTTCTCCCGAGTGGCTGTTGGCAATTTACATCCCGCCCATCAGCATAACAAGGCTCCCAGTTCTCCATGGCCTGTCCTGCCTTTCTGGATTTTACACTTTTTTCAGATGGCCCTTTTGACGGGGGGGAAGTGAGACTTCATTGTAGTGCAGATTTCCTTTGCAAGCTTGCTTGGTTGGCCAAAAAGGGCGTATGCGTTTTTTCCTGAATATATTCAGGAAAAAACGCATACGCCCTTTTTGGCCAAGTGCATCATTGTCGACCTTCTGCCTCTTTTCCTATGCTTTAAATGCAATTCCAGTCTACCTCCTGAAATCGGTTTCCTGCAATTCTGCCCGGCTTTCAAGTCCTCTTGGCAGACTTACTTCAGTATATTTTTGGATGATAGCTGTCATTTATAACTCTGCAGGTTTGTGAATTACAGTGCCCCTGAGCTCCTTTCTTCAACTCGCTTTCTTGTGAGCTAGCCGCAACACCGCAGGATTGCTTCAGGCACTAATCTGGTTCCGGCATGGCATGCTGAGCCTTTGGTTAATTCCTCTTCCTGGTGGGAAATGAGAGTTAAATTTTCCCGTCCAGACACCTCCAGCTAGTCTCTCATTGGTTCTCCCTATTCCTGTTCATCTTCCGCGGAATTTGCAAACTGGGCCAAACAGGAGGTTAAAGGCACTGACTCTCCAAGTCGGGAGAGTGTTAGTAAAGCATCTGGAATGTTGCACCCGAGTACCAGGGGACGAGAACTGAGACATATTTCAACACGTCTCCCGATAACACGGTTGATCATACTCTGGGTTCCACATGCATGTTTTAGCTGAGGGAAGAATCCCTTAAACCTGGAGAGTTGAGACCCGTGGAATGGGTACCATGCAATATGACTTCAAAGGGTCTTCATTTGCTCACCAAAACTCTCCAATCCTATCACTGCTGCGTTTTTGCCCCTGTACTCACGATTGATTCACTTTCAGAGACATAGCAATCCATAGGTTTTAAGATACTTACTAGTCAGGTACATTATTAGGCGTTTAATATGGGGTTTTGAGTCCATTTCGTTGAGCAAGGAGTAGCTCTTGTCTATTACATATTTGGCTTAAGGAACTTTATCTGTGCTCATTTCAATCTCTGGTTTTATGCAGCACCCCAACTCACCTTTCCCCTTAAGCAAGCGTAAGTTGATTTTCTAAATTTGGGACCATGTTCTGTTTTGAAATTCAGTTCCTGTGTAGCCAAGTTTACATTCCGTGTATTAGTGATATCTTATGATGTTTCTTTTTCTGTGTGACTTATTTCAGTTAGAATCATCATACCTGAATCCACGCATTATGCTGCTATGGGCCTGATGACATAGATGTCATTGCTGAGTGATATTGCATTGTACGTAAGTACCACAACTTCTTTATCCATTTTTCGCTTTATGCGATATTGAACTTGTACCGTAAACGAGTTTCTTGTAAACAGAGCCATCCCAAACTTTGGGGTGGCTGTGTCTTTTTGATTTTAATTTCCCTAAGCTATAGGACCATAAGTGGAAGTGCCCTAGGCTCTGTTGCTTTGTTTTTTAGATGTTTCAGGAAACACCATACACTTCTCCCGAGTGGCTGTTGGCAATTTACATCCCGCCCATCAGCATAACAAGGCTCCCAGTTCTCCATGGCCTGTCCTGCCTTTCTGGATTTTACACTTTTTTCAGATGGCCCTTTTGACGGGGGGGAAGTGAGACTTCATTGTAGTGCAGATTTCCTTTGCAAGCTTGCTTGGTTGGCCAAAAAGGGCGTATGCGTTTTTTCCTGAATATATTCAGGAAAAAACGCATACGCCCTTTTTGGCCAAGTGCATCATTGTCGACCTTCTGCCTCTTTTCCTATGCCTTAAATGCAATTCCAGTCTACCTCCTGAAATCGGTTTCCTGCAATTCTGCCCGGCTTTCAAGTCCTTTTGGCAGCCTTACTTCAGTATATTTTTGGATGATAGCTGTCATTTATAACTCTGCAGGTTTGTGAATTACAGTGCCCCTGAGCTCCTTTCTTCAACTCGCTTTCTTGTGAGCTGGCCGCAACACCGCAGGATTGCTTCAGGCCCTAATCTGGTTCAGGCATGGCACGCTGAGCCTTTGGTTAATTCCTCTTCCTGGTGGGAAATGAGAGTTAAATTTTCCCGTCCAGACACCTCCAGCTAGTCTCTCATTGGTTCTCCCTATTCCTGTTCATCTTCCGTGGAATTTGCAAACTGGGCCAAACAGGAGGTTAAAGGCACTGACTCTCCAAGTCGGGAGAGTGTTAGTAAAGCATCTGGAATGTTGCACCCGAGTACCAGGGGACGAGAACTGAGACATATTTCAACACGTCTCCCGATCACACGGTTGATCATACTCTGGGTTCCACATGCATGTTTTAGCTGAAGGAAGAATCCCTTAAACCTGGAGAGTTGAGACCCGTGGAATGGGTACCATGCAATATGACTTCAAAGGGTCTTCATTTGCTCACCAAAACTCTCCAATCCTATCACTGCTGCGTTTTTGCCCCTGTACTCACGATTGATTCACTTTCAGAGACATAGCAATCCATAGGTTTTAAGATACTTACTAGTCAGGTACATTATTAGGCGTTTAATATGGGGTTTTGAGTCCATTTCGTTGAGCAAGGAGTAGCTCTTGTCTATTACATATTTGGCTTAAGGAACTTTATCTGTGCTCATTTCAATCTCTGGTTTTATGCAGCACCCCAACTCACCTTTCCCCTTAAGCAAGCATAAGTTGATTTTCTAAATTTGGGACCATGTTCTGTTTTGAAATTCAGTTCCTGTGTAGCCAAGTTTACATTCCGTGTATTAGTGATATCTTATGATGTTTCTTTTTCTGTGTGACTTATTTCAGTTAGAATCATCATACCTGAATCCACTCATTATGCTGCTATGGGCCTGATGACATAGATGTCATTGCTGAGTGATATTGCATTGTACGTAAGTACCACAACTTCTTTATCCATTTTTCGCTTTATGCGATATTGAACTTGTACCGTAAACGAGTTTCTTGTAAACAGAGCCATCCCAAACTTTGGGGTGGCTGTGTCTTTTTGATTTTAATTTCCCTAAACTATAGGACCATAAGTGGAAGTGCCCTAGGCTCTGTTGCTTTGTTTTTTAGATGTTTCAGGAAACACCATACACTTCTCCCAAGTGGCTGTTGGCAATTTACATCCCGCCCATCAGCATAACAAGGCTCCCAGTTCTCCATGGCCTGTCCTGCCTTTCTGGATTTTACACTTTTTTCAGATGGCCCTTTTGACGGGGGGGAAGTGAGACTTCATTGTAGTGCAGATTTCCTTTGCAAGCTTGCTTAGTTGGCCAAAAAGGGCGTATGCGTTTTTTCCTGAATATATTCAGGAAAAAACGCATACGCCCTTTTTGGCCAAGTGCATCATTGTCGACCTTCTGCCTCTTTTCCTATGCTTTAAATGCAATTCCAGTCTACCTCCTGAAATCGGTTTCCTGCAATTCTGCCCGGCTTTCAAGTCCTCTTGGCAGCCTTACTTCAGTATATTTTTGGATGATAGCTGTCATTTATAACTCTGCAGGTTTGTGAATTACAGTGCCCCTGAGCTCCTTTCTTCAACTCGCTTTCTTGTGAGCTGGCCGCAACACCGCAGGATTGCTTCAGGCCCTAATCTGGTTCCGGCATGGCACGCTGAGCCTTTGGTTAATTCCTCTTCCTGGTGGGGAATGAGAGTTAAATTTTCCCGTCCAGACACCTCCAGCTAGTCTCTCATTGGTTCTCCCTATTCCTGTTCATCTTCCGCGGAATTTGCAAACTGGGCCAAACAGGAGGTTAAAGGCACTGACTCTCCAAGTCGGGAGAGTGTTAGTAAAGCATCTGGAATGTTGCACCCGAGTACCAGGGGACGAGAACTGAGACATATTTCAACACGTCTCCCGATCACATGGTTGATCATACTCTGGGTTCCACATGCATGTTTTAGCTGAAGGAAGAATCCCTTAAACCTGGAGAGTTGAGACCCGTGGAATGGGTACCATGCAATATGACTTCAAAGGGTCTTCATTTGCTCACCAAAACTCTCCAATCCTATCACTGCTGCGTTTTTGCCCCTGTACTCACGATTGATTCACTTTCAGAGACATAGCAATCCATAGGTTTTAAGATACTTACTAGTCAGGTACATTATTAGGCGTTTAATATGGGGTTTTGAGTCCATTTCGTTGAGCAAGGAGTAGCTCTTGTCTATTACATATTTGGCTTAAGGAACTTTATCTGTGCTCATTTCAATCTCTGGTTTTATGCAGCACCCCAACTCACCTTTCCCCTTAAGCAAGCATAAGTTGATTTTCTAAATTTGGGACCATGTTCTGTTTTGAAATTCAGTTCCTGTGTAGCCAAGTTTACATTCCGTGTATTAGTGATATCTTATGATGTTTCTTTTTCTGTGTGACTTATTTCAGTTAGAATCATCATACCTGAATCCACTCATTATGCTGCTATGGGCCTGATGACATAGATGTCATTGCTGAGTGATATTGCATTGTACGTAAGTACCACAACTTCTTTATCCATTTTTCGCTTTATGCGATATTGAACTTGTACCGTAAACGAGTTTCTTGTAAACAGAGCCATCCCAAACTTTGGGGTGGCTGTGTCTTTTTGATTTTAATTTCCCTAAGCTATAGGACCATAAGTGGAAGTGCCCTAGGCTCTGTTGCTTTGTTTTTTAGATGTTTCAGGAAACACCATACACTTCTCCCGAGTGGCTGTTGGCAAGTAACATCCCGCCCATCAGCATAACAAGGCTCCCAGTTCTCCATGGCCTGTCCTGCCTTTCTGGATTTTACACTTTTTTCAGATGGCCCTTTTGACGGGGGGGAAGTGAGACTTCATTGTAGTGCAGATTTCCTTTGCAAGCTTGCTTGGTTGGCCAAAAAGGGCGTATGCGTTTTTTCCTGAATATATTCAGGAAAAAACGCATACGCCCTTTTTGGCCAAGTGCATCATTGTCGACCTTCTGCCTCTTTTCCTATGCTTTAAATGCAATTCCAGTCTACCTCCTGAAATCGGTTTCCTGCAATTCTGCCCGGCTTTCAAGTCCTCTTGGCAGCCTTACTTCAGTATATTTTTGGATGATAGCTGTCATTTATAACTCTGCAGGTTTGTGAATTACAGTGCCCCTGAGCTCCTTTCTTCAACTCGCTTTCTTGTGTGCTGGCCGCAACACCGCAGGATTGCTTCAGGCCCTAATCTGGTTCCGGCATGGCACGCTGAGCCTTTGGTTAATTCCTCTTCCTGGTGGGAAATGAGAGTTAAATTTTCCCGTCCAGAAACCTCCAGTTAGTCTCTCATTGGTTCTCCCTATTCCTGTTCATCTTCCGCGGAATTTGCAAACTGGGCCAAACAGGAGGTTAAAGGCACTGACTCTCCAAGTCGGGAGAGTGTTAGTAAAGCATCTGGAATGTTGCACCCGAGTACCAGGGGACGAGAACTGAGACATATTTCAACACGTCTCCCGATCACACGGTTGATCATACTCTGGGTTCCACATGCATGTTTTAGCTGAAGGAGGAATCCCTTAAACCTGGAGAGTTGAGACCCGTGGAATGGGTACCATGCAATATGAGTTCAAAGGGTCTTCATTTGCTCACCAAAACTCTCCAATCCTATCACTGCTGCGTTTTTGCCCCTGTACTCACGATTGATTCACTTTCAGAGACATAGCAATCCATAGGTTTTAAGATACTTACTAGTCAGGTACATTATTAGGCGTTTAATATGGGGTTTTGAGTCCATTTCGTTGAGCAAGGAGTAGCTCTTGTCTATTACATATTTGGCTTAAGGAACTTTATCTGTGCTCATTTCAATCTCTGGTTTTATGCAGCACCCCAACTCACCTTTCCCCTTAAGCAAGCATAAGTTGATTTTCTAAATTTGGGACCATGTTGTGTTTTGAAATTCAGTTCCTGTGTAGCCAAGTTTACATTCCGTGTATTAGTGATATCTTATGATGTTTCTTTTTCTGTGTGACTTATTTCAGTTAGAATCATCATACCTGAATCCACTCATTATGCTGCTATGGGCCTGATGACATAGATGTCATTGCTGAGTGATATTGCATTGTACGTAAGTACCACAACTTCTTTATCCATTTTTCGCTTTATGCGATATTGAACTTGTACCGTAAACGAGTTTCTTGTAAACAGAGCCATCCCAAACTTTGGGGTGGCTGTGTCTTTTTGATTTTAATTTCCCTAAGCTATAGGACCATAAGTGGAAGTGCCCTAGGCTCTGTTGCTTTGTTTTTTAGATGTTTCAGGAAACACCATACACTTCTCCCGAGTGGCTGTTGGCAATTTACATCCCGCCCATCAGCATAACAAGGCTCCCAGTTCTCCATGGCCTGTCCTGCCTTTCTGGATTTTACACTTTTTTCAGATGGCCCTTTTGACGGGGGGGAAGTGAGACTTCATTGTAGTGCAGATTTCCTTTGCAAGCTTGCTTGGTTGGCCAAAAAGGGCGTATGCGTTTTTTCCTGAATATATTCAGGAAAAAACGCATACGCCCTTTTTGGCCAAGTGCATCATTGTCGACCTTCTGCCTCTTTTCCTATGCCTTAAATGCAATTCCAGTCTACCTCCTGAAATCGGTTTCCTGCAATTCTGCCCGGCTTTCAAGTCCTCTTGGCAGCCTTACTTCAGTATATTTTTGGATGATAGCTGTCATTTATAACTCTGCAGGTTTGTGAATTACAGTGCCCCTGAGCTCCTTTCTTCAACTCGCTTTCTTGTGAGCTGGCCGCAACACCGCAGGATTGCTTCAGGCCCTAATCTGGTTCCAGCATGGCACGCTGAGCCTTTGGTTAATTCCTCTTCCTGGTGGGAAATGAGAGTTAAATTTTCCCGTCCAGACACCTCCAGCTAGTCTCTCATTGGTTCTCCCTATTCCTGTTCATCTTCCGTGGAATTTGCAAACTGGGCCAAACAGGAGGTTAAAGGCACTGACTCTCCAAGTCGGGAGAGCGTTAGTAAAGCATCTGGAATGTTGCACCCGAGTACCAGGGGACGAGAACTGAGACATATTTCAACACGTCTCCCGATCACACGGTTGATCATACTCTGGGTTCCACATGCATGTTTTAGCTGAAGGAAGAATCCCTTAAACCTGGAGAGTTGAGACCCGTGGAATGGGTACCATGCAATATGACTTCAAAGGGTCTTCATTTGCTCACCAAAACTCTCCAATCCTATCACTGCTGCGTTTTTGCCCCTGTACTCACGATTGATTCACTTTCAGAGACATAGCAATCCATAGGTTTTAAGATACTTACTAGTCAGGTACATTATTAGGCGTTTAATATGAGGTTTTGAGTCCATTTCGTTGAGCAAGGAGTAGCTCTTGTCTATTACATATTTGGCTTAAGGAACTTTATCTGTGCTCATTTCAATCTCTGGTTTTATGCAGCACCCCAACTCACCTTTCCCCTTAAGCAAGCATAAGTTGATTTTCTAAATTTGGGACCATGTTCTGTTTTGAAATTCAGTTCCTGTGTAGCCAAGTTTACATTCCGTGTATTAGTGATATCTTATGATGTTTCTTTTTCTGTGTGACTTATTTCAGTTAGAATCATCATACCTGAATCCACTCATTATGCTGCTATGGGCCTGATGACATAGATGTCATTGCTGAGTGATATTGCATTGTACGTAAGTACCACAACTTCTTTATCCATTTTTCGCTTTATGCGATATTGAACTTGTACCGTAAACGAGTTTCTTGTAAACAGAGCCATCCCAAACTTTGGGGTGGCTGTGTCTTTTTGATTTCAATTTCCCTAAACTATAGGACCATAAGTGGAAGTGCCCTAGGCTCTGTTGCTTTGTTTTTTAGATGTTTCAGGAAACACCATACACTTCTCCCGAGTGGCTGTTGGCAATTTACATCCCGCCCATCAGCATAACAAGGCTCCCAGTTCTCCATGGCCTGTCCTGCCTTTCTGGATTTTACACTTTTTTCAGATGGCCCTTTTGACGGGGGGGAAGTGAGACTTCATTGTAGTGCAGATTTCCTTTGCAAGCTTGCTTGGTTGGCCAAAAAGGGCGTATGCGTTTTTTCCTGAATATATTCAGGAAAAAACGCATACGCCCTTTTTGGCCAAGTGCATCATTGTCGACCTCCTGCCTCTTTTCCTATGCCTTAAATGCTATTCCAGTCTACCTCCTGAAATCGGTTTCCTGCAATTCTGCCCGGCTTTCAAGTCCTCTTGGCAGCCTTACTTCAGTATATTTTTGGATGATAGCTGTCATTTATAACTCTGCAGGTTTGTGAATTACAGTGCCCCTGAGCTCCTTTCTTCAACTCGATTTCTTGTGAGCTGGCCGCAACACCGCAGGATTGCTTCAGGCCCTAATCTGGTTCCGGCATGGCACGCTGAGCCTTTGGTTAATTCCTCTTCCTGGTGGGAAATGAGAGTTAAATTTTCCCGTCCAGACACCTCCAGCTAGTCTCTCATTGGTTCTCCCTATTCCTGTTCATCTTCCGCGGAATTTGCAAACTGGGCCAAACAGGAGGTTAAAGGCACTGACTCTCCAAGTCGGGAGAGTGTTAGTAAAGCATCTGGAATATTGCACCCGAGTACCAGGGGACGAGAACTGAGACATATTGGAACACGTCTCCCGATCACACGGTTGATCATACTCTGGGTTCCACATGCATGTTTTAGCTGAAGGAAGAATCCCTTAAACCTGGAGAGTTGAGACCCGTGGAATGGGTACCATGCAATATGACTTCAAAGGGTCTTCATTTGCTCACCAAAACTCTCCAATCCTATCACTGCTGCGTTTTTGCCCCTGTACTCACGATTGATTCACTTTCAGAGACATAGCAATCCATAGGTTTTAAGATACTTACTAGTCAGGTACATTATTAGGCGTTTAATATGGGGTTTTGAGTCCATTTCGTTGAGCAAGGAGTAGCTCTTGTCTATTACATATTTGGCTTAAGGAACTTTATCTGTGCTCATTTCAATCTCTGGTTTTATGCAGCACCCCAACTCACCTTTCCCCTTAAGCAAGCATAAGTTGATTTTCTAAATTTGGGACCATGTTCTGTTTTGAAATTCAGTTCCTGTGTAGCCAAGTTTACATTCCGTGTATTAGTGATATCTTATGATGTTTCTTTTTCTGTGTGACTTATTTCAGTTAGAATCATCATACCTGAATCCACTCATTATGCTGCTATGGGCCTGATGACATAGATGTCATTGCTGAGTGATATTGCATTGTACGTAAGTACCACAACTTCTTTATCCATTTTTCGCTTTATGCGATATTGAACTTGTACCGTAAACGAGTTTCTTGTAAACAGAGCCATCCCAAACTTTGGGGTGGCTGTGTCTTTTTGATTTTAATTTCCCTAAGCTATAGGACCATAAGTGGAAGTGCCCTAGGCTCTGTTGCTTTGTTTTTTAGATGTTTCAGGAAACACCATACACTTCTCCCGAGTGGCTGTTGGCAATTTACATCCCGCCCATCAGCATAACAAGGCTCCCAGTTCTCCATGGCCTGTCCTGCCTTTCTGGATTTTACACTTTTTTCAGATGGCCCTTTTGACGCGGGGGGAATTGAGACTTCATTGTAGTGCAGATTTCCTTTGCAAGCTTGCTTAGTTGGCCAAAAAGGGCGTATGCGTTTTTTCCTGAATATATTCAGGAAAAAACGCATACGCCCTTTTTGGCCAAGTGCATCATTGTCGACCTTCTGCCTCTTTTCCTATGCTTTAAATGCAATTCCAGTCTACCTCCTGAAATCGGTTTCCTGCAATTCTGCCCGGCTTTCAAGTCCTCTTGGCAGCCTTACTTCAGTATATTTTTGGATGATAGCTGTCATTTATAACTCTGCAGGTTTGTGAATTACAGTGCCCCTGAGCTCCTTTCTTCAACTCGCTTTCTTGTGAGCTGGCCGCAACACCGCAGGATTGCTTCAGGCCCTAATCTGGTTCCGGCATGGCACGCTGAGCCTTTGGTTAATTCCTCTTCCTGGTGGGAAATGAGAGTTAAATTTTCCCGTCCAGACACCTCCAGCTAGTCTCTCATTGGTTCTCCCTATTCCTGTTCATCTTCCGCGGAATTTGCAAACTGGGCCAAACAGGAGGTTAAAGGCACTGACTCTCCAAGTCGGGAGAGTGTTAGTAAAGCATCTGGAATGTTGCACCCGAGTACCAGGGGACGAGAACTGAGACATATTTCAACACGTCTCCCGATCACACGGTTGATCATACTCTGGGTTCCACATGCATGTTTTAGCTGAAGGAAGAATCCCTTAAACCTGGAGAGTTGAGACCCGTGAATGGGTACCATGCAATATGACTTCAAAGGGTCTTCATTTGCTCACCAAAACTCTCCAATCCTATCACTGCTGCGTTTTTGCCCCTGTACTCACGATTGATTCACTTTCAGAGACATAGCAATCCATAGGTTTTAAGATACTTACTAGTCAGGTACATTATTAGGCGTTTAATATGGGGTTTTGAGTCCATTTCGTTGAGCAAGGAGTAGCTCTTGTCTATTACATATTTGGCTTAAGGAACTTTATCTGTGCTCATTTCAATCTCTGGTTTTATGCAGCACCCCAACTCACCTTTCCCCTTAAGCAAGCATAAGTTGATTTTCTAAATTTGGGACCATGTTCTGTTTTGAAATTCAGTTCCTGTGTAGCCAAGTTTACATTCCGTGTATTAGTGATATCTTATGATGTTTCTTTTTCTGTGTGACTTATTTCAGTTAGAATCATCATACCTGAATCCACTCATTATGCTGCTATGGGCCTGATGACATAGATGTCATTGCTGAGTGATATTGCATTGTACGTAAGTACCACAACTTCTTTATCCATTTTTCGCTTTATGCGATATTGAACTTGTACCATAAACGAGTTTCTTGTAAACAGAGCCATCCCAAACTTTGGGGTGGCTGTGTCTTTTTGATTTTAATTTCCCTAAGCTATAGGACCGTAAGTGGAAGTGCCCTAGGCTCTGTTGCTTTTTTTTTAGATGTTTCAGGAAACACCATACACTTCTCCTGAGTGGCTGTTGGCAATTTACATCCCGCCCATCAGCATAACAAGGCTCCCAGTTCTCCATGGCCTGTCCTGCCTTTCTGGATTTTACACTTTTTTCAGATGGCCCTTTTGACGGGGGGGAAGTGAGACTTCATTGTAGTGCAGATTTCCTTTGCAAGCTTGCTTGGTTGGCCAAAAAGGGCGTATGCGTTTTTTCCTGAATATATTCAGGAAAAAACGCATACGCCCTTTTTGGCCAAGTGCATCATTGTCGACCTTCTGCCTCTTTTCCTATGCTTTAAATGCAATTCCAGTCTACCTCCTGAAATCGGTTTCCTGCAATTCTGCCCGGCTTTCAAGTCCTCTTGGCAGCCTTACTTCAGTATATTTTTGGATGATAGCTGTCATTTATAACTCTGCAGGTTTGTGAATTACAGTGCCCCTGAGCTCCTTTCTTCAACTCGCTTTCTTGTGAGCTGGCCGCAACACCGCAGGATTGCTTCAGGCCCTAATCTGGTTCCGGCATGGCACGCTGAGCCTTTGGTTAATTCCTCTTCCTGGTGGGAAATGAGAGTTAAATTTTCCCGTCCAGACACCTCCAGCTAGTCTCTCATTGGTTCTCCCTATTCCTGTTCATCTTCCGCGGAATTTGCAAACTGGGCCAAACAGGAGGTTAAAGGCACTGACTCTCCAAGTCGGGAGAGTGTTAGTAAAGCATCTGGAATGTTGCACCCGAGTACCAGGGGACGAGAACTGAGACATATTTCAACACGTCTCCCGATCACACGGTTGATCATACTCTGGGTTCCACATGCATGTTTTAGCTGAAGGAGGAATCCCTTAAACCTGGAGAGTTGAGACCCGTGGAATGGGGTACCATGCAATATGAGTTCAAAGGGTCTTCATTTGCTCACCAAAACTCTCCAATCCTATCACTGCTGCGTTTTTGCCCCTGTACTCACGATTGATTCACTTTCAGAGACATAGCAATCCATAGGTTTTAAGATACTTACTAGTCAGGTACATTATTAGGCGTTTAATATGGGGTTTTGAGTCCATTTCGTTGAGCAAGGAGTAGCTCTTGTCTATTACATATTTGGCTTAAGGAACTTTATCTGTGCTCATTTCAATCTCTGGTTTTATGCAGCACCCCAACTCACCTTTCCCCTTAAGCAAGCATAAGTTGATTTTCTAAATTTGGGACCATGTTGTGTTTTGAAATTCAGTTCCTGTGTAGCCAAGTTTACATTCCGTGTATTAGTGATATCTTATGATGTTTCTTTTTCTGTGTGACTTATTTCAGTTAGAATCATCATACCTGAATCCACTCATTATGCTGCTATGGGCCTGATGACATAGATGTCATTGCTGAGTGATATTGCATTGTACGTAAGTACCACAACTTCTTTATCCATTTTTCGCTTTATGCGATATTGAACTTGTACCGTAAACGAGTTTCTTGTAAACAGAGCCATCCCAAACTTTGGGGTGGCTGTGTCTTTTTGATTTTAATTTCCCTAAGCTATAGGACCATAAGTGGAAGTGCCCTAGGCTCTGTTGCTTTGTTTTTTAGATGTTTCAGGAAACACCATACACTTCTCCCGAGTGGCTGTTGGCAATTTACATCCCGCCCATCAGCATAACAAGGCTCCCAGTTCTCCATGGCCTGTCCTGCCTTTCTGGATTTTACACTTTTTTCAGATGGCCCTTTTGACGGGGGGGAAGTGAGACTTCATTGTAGTGCAGATTTCCTTTGCAAGCTTGCTTGGTTGGCCAAAAAGGGCGTATGCGTTTTTTCCTGAATATATTCAGGAAAAAACGCATACGCCCTTTTTGGCCAAGTGCATCATTGTCGACCTTCTGCCTCTTTTCCTATGCCTTAAATGCAATTCCAGTCTACCTCCTGAAATCGGTTTCCTGCAATTCTGCCCGGCTTTCAAGTCCTCTTGGCAGCCTTACTTCAGTATATTTTTGGATGATAGCTGTCATTTATAACTCTGCAGGTTTGTGAATTACAGTGCCCCTGAGCTCCTTTCTTCAACTCGCTTTCTTGTGAGCTGGCCGCAACACCGCAGGATTGCTTCAGGCCCTAATCTGGTTCCAGCATGGCACGCTGAGCCTTTGGTTAATTCCTCTTCCTGGTGGGAAATGAGAGTTAAATTTTCCCGTCCAGACACCTCCAGCTAGTCTCTCATTGGTTCTCCCTATTCCTGTTCATCTTCCGTGGAATTTGCAAACTGGGCCAAACAGGAGGTTAAAGGCACTGACTCTCCAAGTCGGGAGAGTGTAGTAAAGCATCTGGAATGTTGCACCCGAGTACCAGGGGACGAGAACTGAGACATATTTCAACACGTCTCCTGATCACACGGTTGATCATACTCTGGGTTCCACATGCATGTTTTAGCTGAAGGAAGAATCCCTTAAACCTGGAGAGTTGAGACCCGTGGAATGGGTACCATGCAATATGACTTCAAAGGGTCTTCATTTGCTCACCAAAACTCTCCAATCCTATCACTGCTGCGTTTTTGCCCCTGTACTCACGATTGATTCACTTTCAGAGACATAGCAATCCATAGGTTTTAAGATACTTACTAGTCAGGTACATTATTAGGCGTTTAATATGAGGTTTTGAGTCCATTTCGTTTAGCAAGGAGTAGCTCTTGTCTATTACATATTTGGCTTAAGGAACTTTATCTGTGCTCATTTCAATCTCTGGTTTTATGCAGCACCCCAACTCACCTTTCCCCTTAAGCAAGCATAAGTTGATTTTCTAAATTTGGGACCATGTTCTGTTTTGAAATTCAGTTCCTGTGTAGCCAAGTTTACATTCCGTGTATTAGTGATATCTTATGATGTTTCTTTTTCTGTGTGACTTATTTCAGTTAGAATCATCATACCTGAATCCACTCATTATGCTGCTATGGGCCTGATGACATAGATGTCATTGCTGAGTGATATTGCATTGTACGTAAGTACCACAACTTCTTTATCCATTTTTCGCTTTATGCGATATTGAACTTGTACCGTAAACGAGTTTCTTGTAAACAGAGCCATCCCAAACTTTGGGGTGGCTGTGTCTTTTTGATTTCAATTTCCCTAAACTATAGGACCATAAGTGGAAGTGCCCTAGGCTCTGTTGCTTTGTTTTTTAGATGTTTCAGGAAACACCATACACTTCTCCCGAGTGGCTGTTGGCAATTTACATCCCGCCCATCAGCATAACAAGGCTCCCAGTTCTCCATGGCCTGTCCTGCCTTTCTGGATTTTACACTTTTTTTCAGATGGCCCTTTTGACGGGGGGGAAGTGAGACTTCATTGTAGTGCAGATTTCCTTTGCAAGCTTGCTTGGTTGGCCAAAAAGGGCGTATGCGTTTTTTCCTGAATATATTCAGGAAAAAACGCATACGCCCTTTTTGGCCAAGTGCATCATTGTCGACCTCCTGCCTCTTTTCCTATGCCTTAAATGCAATTCCAGTCTACCTCCTGAAATCGGTTTCCTGCAATTCTGCCCGGCTTTCAAGTCCTCTTGGCAGCCTTACTTCAGTATATTTTTGGATGATAGCTGTCATTTATAACTCTGCAGGTTTGTGAATTACAGTGCCCCTGAGCTCCTTTCTTCAACTCGATTTCTTGTGAGCTGGCCGCAACACCGCAGGATTGCTTCAGGCCCTAATCTGGTTCCGGCATGGCACGCTGAGCCTTTGGTTAATTCCTCTTCCTGGTGGGAAATGAGAGTTAAATTTTCCCTTCCAGACACCTCCAGCTAGTCTCTCATTGGTTCTCCCTATTCCTGTTCATCTTCGCGGAATTTGCAAACTGGGCCAAACAGGAGGTTAAAGGCACTGACTCTCCAAGTCGGGAGAGTGTTAGTAAAGCATCTGGAATATTGCACCCGAGTACCAGGGGACGAGAACTGAGACATATTGGAACACGTCTCCCGATCACACGGTTGATCATACTCTGGGTTCCACATGCATGTTTTAGCTGAAGGAAGAATCCCTTAAACCTGGAGAGTTGAGACCCGTGGAATGGGTACCATGCAATATGACTTCAAAGGGTCTTCATTTGCTCACCAAAACTCTCCAATCCTATCACTGCTGCGTTTTTGCCCCTGTACTCACGATTGATTCACTTTCAGAGACATAGCAATCCATAGGTTTTAAGATACTTACTAGTCAGGTACATTATTAGGCGTTTAATATGGGGTTTTGAGTCCATTTCGTTGAGCAAGGAGTAGCTCTTGTCTATTACATATTTGGCTTAAGGAACTTTATCTGTGCTCATTTCAATCTCTGGTTTTATGCAGCACCCCAACTCACCTTTCCCCTTAAGCAAGCATAAGTTGATTTTCTAAATTTGGGACCATGTTGTGTTTTGAAATTCAGTTCCTGTGTAGCCAAGTTTACATTCCGTGTATTAGTGATATCTTATGATGTTTCTTTTTCTGTGTGACTTATTTCAGTTAGAATCATCATACCTGAATCCACTCATTATGCTGCTATGGGCCTGATTACATAGATGTCATTGCTGAGTGATATTGCATTGTACGTAAGTACCACAACTTCTTTATCCATTTTTCGCTTTATGCGATATTGAACTTGTACCGTAAACGAGTTTCTTGTAAACAGAGCCATCCCAAACTTTGGGGTGGCTGTGTCTTTTTGATTTTAATTTCCCTAAGCTATAGGACCATAAGTGGAAGTGCCCTAGGCTCTGTTGCTTTGTTTTTTAGATGTTTCAGGAAACACCATACACTTCTCCCGAGTGGCTGTTGGCAATTTACATCCCGCCCATCAGCATAACAAGGCTCCCAGTTCTCCATGGCCTGTCCTGCCTTTCTGGATTTTACACTTTTTTCAGATGGCCCTTTTGACGGGGGGGAAGTGAGACTTCATTGTAGTGCAGATTTCCTTTGCAAGCTTGCTTGGTTGGCCAAAAAGGGCGTATGCGTTTTTTCCTGAATATATTCAGGAAAAAACGCATACGCCCTTTTTGGCCAAGTGCATCATTGTCGACCTTCTGCCTCTTTTCCTATGCCTTAAATGCAATTCCAGTCTACCTCCTGAAATCGGTTTCCTGCAATTCTGCCCGGCTTTCAAGTCCTCTTGGCAGCCTTACTTCAGTATATTTTTGGATGATAGCTGTCATTTATAACTCTGCAGGTTTGTGAATTACAGTGCCCCTGAGCTCCTTTCTTCAACTCGCTTTCTTGTGAGCTGGCCGCAACACCGCAGGATTGCTTCAGGCCCTAATCTGGTTCCGGCATGGCACGCTGAGCCTTTGGTTAATTCCTCTTCCTGGTGGGAAATGAGAGTTAAATTTTCCCGTCCAGACACCTCCAGCTAGTCTCTCATTGGTTCTCCCTATTCCTGTTCATCTTCCGTGGAATTTGCAAACTGGGCCAAACAGGAGGTTAAAGGCACTGACTCTCCAAGTCGGGAGAGTGTAGTAAAGCATCTGGAATGTTGCACCCGAGTACCAGGGGACGAGAACTGAGACATATTTCAACACGTCTCCTGATCACACGGTTGATCATACTCTGGGTTCCACATGCATGTTTTAGCTGAAGGAAGAATCCCTTAAACCTGGAGAGTTGAGACCCGTGGAATGGGTACCATGCAATATGACTTCAAAGGGTCTTCATTTGCTCACCAAAACTCTCCAATCCTATCACTGCTGCGTTTTTGCCCCTGTACTCACGATTGATTCACTTTCAGAGACATAGCAATCCATAGGTTTTAAGATACTTACTAGTCAGGTACATTATTAGGCGTTTAATATGAGGTTTTGAGTCCATTTCGTTGAGCAAGGAGTAGCTCTTGTCTATTACATATTTGGCTTAAGGAACTTTATCTGTGCTCATTTCAATCTCTGGTTTTATGCAGCACCCCAACTCACCTTTCCCCTTAAGCAAGCATAAGTTGATTTTCTAAATTTGGGACCATGTTCTGTTTTGAAATTCAGTTCCTGTGTAGCCAAGTTTACATTCCATGTATTAGTGATATCTTATGATGTTTCTTTTTCTGTGTGACTTATTTCAGTTAGAATCATCATACCTGAATCCACTCATTATGCTGCTATGGGCCTGATGACATAGATGTCATTGCTGAGTGATATTGCATTGTACGTAAGTACCACAACTTCTTTATCCATTTTTCGCTTTATGCGATATTGAACTTGTACCGTAAACGAGTTTCTTGTAAACAGAGCCATCCCAAACTTTGGGGTGGCTGTGTCTTTTTGATTTCAATTTCCCTAAACTATAGGACCATAAGTGGAAGTGCCCTAGGCTCTGTTGCTTTGTTTTTTAGATGTTTCAGGAAACACCATACACTTCTCCCGAGTGGCTGTTGGCAATTTACATCCCGCCCATCAGCATAACAAGGCTCCCAGTTCTCCATGGCCTGTCCTGCCTTTCTGGATTTTACACTTTTTTCAGATGGCCCTTTTGACGGGGGGGAAGTGAGACTTCATTGTAGTGCAGATTTCCTTTGCAAGCTTGCTTGGTTGGCCAAAAAGGGCGTATGCGTTTTTTCCTGAATATATTCAGGAAAAAACGCATACGCCCTTTTTGGCCAAGTGCATCATTGTCGACCTCCTGCCTCTTTTCCTATGCCTTAAATGCAATTCCAGTCTACCTCCTGAAATCGGTTTCCTGCAATTCTGCCCGGCTTTCAAGTCCTCTTGGCAGCCTTACTTCAGTATATTTTTGGATGATAGCTGTCATTTATAACTCTGCAGGTTTGTGAATTACAGTGCCCCTGAGCTCCTTTCTTCAACTCGATTTCTTGTGAGCTGGCCGCAACACCGCAGGATTGCTTCAGGCCCTAATCTGGTTCCGGCATGGCACGCTGAGCCTTTGGTTAATTCCTCTTCCTGGTGGGAAATGAGAGTTAAATTTTCCCTTCCAGACACCTCCAGCTAGTCTCTCATTGGTTCTCCCTATTCCTGTTCATCTTCCGCGGAATTTGCAAACTGGGCCAAACAGGAGGTTAAAGGCACTGACTCTCCAAGTCGGGAGAGTGTTAGTAAAGCATCTGGAATATTGCACCCGAGTACCAGGGGACGAGAACTGAGACATATTGGAACACGTCTCCCGATCACACGGTTGATCATACTCTGGGTTCCACATGCATGTTTTAGCTGAAGGAAGAATCCCTTAAACCTGGAGAGTTGAGACCCGTGGAATGGGTACCATGCAATATGACTTCAAAGGGTCTTCATTTGCTCACCAAAACTCTCCAATCCTATCACTGCTGCGTTTTTGCCCCTGTACTCACGATTGATTCACTTTCAGAGACATAGCAATCCATAGGTTTTAAGATACTTACTAGTCAGGTACATTATTAGGCGTTTAATATGGGGTTTTGAGTCCATTTCGTTGAGCAAGGAGTAGCTCTTGTCTATTACATATTTGGCTTAAGGAACTTTATCTGTGCTCATTTCAATCTCTGGTTTTATGCAGCACCCCAACTCACCTTTCCCCTTAAGCAAGCATAAGTTGATTTTCTAAATTTGGGACCATGTTCTGTTTTGAAATTCAGTTCCTGTGTAGCCAAGTTTACATTCCGTGTATTAGTGATATCTTATGATGTTTCTTTTTCTGTGTGACTTATTTCAGTTAGAATCATCATACCTGAATCCACTCATTATGCTGCTATGGGCCTGATGACATAGATGTCATTGCTGAGTGATATTGCATTGTACGTAAGTACCACAACTTCTTTATCCATTTTTCGCTTTATGCGATATTGAACTTGTACCGTAAACGAGTTTCTTGTAAACAGAGCCATCCCAAACTTTGGGGTGGCTGTGTCTTTTTGATTTTAATTTCCCTAAGCTATAGGACCATAAGTGGAAGTGCCCTAGGCTCTGTTGCTTTGTTTTTTAGATGTTTCAGGAAACACCATACACTTCTCCCGAGTGGCTGTTGGCAAGTTACATCCCACCCATCAGCATAACAAGGCTCCCAGTTCTCCATGGCCTGTCCTGCCTTTCTGGATTTTACACTTTTTTCAGATGGCCCTTTTGACGGGGGGGGAAGTGAGACTTCATTGTAGTGCAGATTTCCTTTGCAAGCTTGCTTGGTTGGCCAAAAAGGGCGTATGCGTTTTTTCCTGAATATATTCAGGAAAAAACGCATACGCCCTTTTTGGCCAAGTGCATCATTGTCGACCTTCTGCCTCTTTTCCTATGCTTTAAATGCAATTCCAGTCTACCTCCTGAAATCGGTTTCCTGCAATTCTGCCCGGCTTTCAAGTCCTCTTGGCAGCCTTACTTCAG
Organism: Orcinus orca; assembly: GCF_937001465.1. Classification (NCBI taxonomy): domain Eukaryota; kingdom Metazoa; phylum Chordata; class Mammalia; order Artiodactyla; family Delphinidae; genus Orcinus; species Orcinus orca. The sequence goes on from NW_026044152.1 coordinate 110,865, forward strand.
TATATTTTTGGATGATAGCTGTCATTTATAACTCTGCAGGTTTGTGAATTACAGTGCCCCTGAGCTGCTTTCTTAAACTCGCTTTCTTGTGAGCTGGCCGCAACACCGCAGGATTCCTTCAGGCCCTAATCTGGTTCCGGCACGGCACGCTGAGCCTTTGGTTAATTCCTCTTCCTGGTGGGAAATGGGAGTTAAATTTTCCCGTCCAGACACCTCCAGCTAGTCTCTCATTGGTTCTCCCTATTCCTGTTCATCTTCCGTGGAATTTGCAAACTGGGCCAAAGAGGAGGTTAAAGGCACTGACTCTCCAAGTCGGGAGAGTGTTAGTAAAGCATCTGGAATGTTGCACCCGAGTACCAGGGGACGAGAACTGAGACATATTTCAACACGTCTCCCGATCACACGGTTGATCATACTCTGGGTTCCACATGCATGTTTTAGCTGAAGGAAGAATCCCTTAAACCTGGAGAGTTGAGACCCGTGGAATGGGTACCATGCAATATGACTTCAAAGGGTCTTCATTTGCTCACCAAAACTCTCCAATCCTATCACTGCTGCGTTTTTGCCCCTGTACTCACGATTGATTCACTTTCAGAGACATAGCAATCCATAGGTTTTAAGATACTTACTAGTCAGGTACATTATTAGGCGTTTAATATGGGGTTTTGAGTCCATTTCGTTGAGCAAGGAGTAGCTCTTGTCTATTACATATTTGGCTTAAGGAACTTTATCTGTGCTCATTTCAATCTCTGGTTTTATGCAGCACCCCAACTCACCTTTCCCCTTAAGCAAGCATAAGTTGATTTTCTAAATTTGGGACCATGTTGTGTTTTGAAATTCAGTTCCTGTGTAGCCAAGTTTACATTCCGTGTATTAGTGATATCTTATGATGTTTCTTTTTCTGTGTGACTTATTTCAGTTAGAATCATCATACCTGAATCCACTCATTATGCTGCTATGGGCCTGATGACATAGATGTCATTGCTGAGTGATATTGCATTGTACGTAAGTACCACAACTTCTTTATCCATTTTCCGCTTTATGCGATATTGAACTTGTACCGTAAACGAGTTTCTTGTAAACAGAGCCATCCCAAACTTTGGGGTGGCTGTGTCTTTTTGATTTTAATTTCCCTAAGCTATAGGACCATAAGTGGAAGTGCCCTAGGCTCTGTTGCTTTGTTTTTTAGATGTTTCAGGAAACACCATACACTTCTCCCGAGTGGCTGTTGGCAAGTTACATCCCGCCCATCAGCATAACAAGGCTCCCAGTTCTCCATGGCCTGTCCTGCCTTTCTGGATTTTACACTTTTTTCAGATGGCCCTTTTGACGGGGGGGAAGTGAGACTTCATTGTAGTGCAGATTTCCTTTGCAAGCTTGCTTGGTTGGCCAAAAAGGGCGTATGCGTTTTTTCCTGAATATATTCAGGAAAAAACGCATACGCCCTTTTTGGCCAAGTGCATCATTGTCGACCTTCTGCCTCTTTTCCTATGCCTTAAATGCAATTCCAGTCTACCTCCTGAAATCGGTTTCCTGCAATTCTGCCCGGCTTTCAAGTCCTCTTGGCAGCCTTACTTCAGTATATTTTTGGATGATAGCTGTCATTTATAACTCTGCAGGTTTGTGAATTACAGTGCCCCTGAGCTCCTTTCTTCAACTCGCTTTCTTGTGAGCTGGCCGCAACACCGCAGGATTTCTTCAGGCCCTAATCTGGTTCCGGCATGGCACGCTGAGCCTTTGGTTAATTCCTCTTCCTGGTGGGAAATGAGAGTTAAATTTTCCCGTCCAGACACCTCCAGCTAGTCTCTCATTGGTTCTCCCTATTCCTGTTCATCTTCCGCGGAATTTGCAAACTGGGCCAAACAGGAGGTTAAAGGCACTGACTCTCCAAGTCGGGAGAGTGTTAGTAAAGCATCTGGAATGTTGCACCCGAGTACCAGGGGACGAGAACTGAGACATATTTCAACACGTCTCCCGATCACACGGTTGATCATACTCTGGGTTCCACATGCATGTTTTAGCTGAAGGAAGAATCCCTTAAACCTGGAGAGTTGAGACCCGTGGAATGGGTACCATGCAATATGACTTCAAAGGGTCTTCATTTGCTCACCAAAACTCTCCAATCCTATCACTGCTGCGTTTTTGCCCCTGTACTCACGATTGATTCACTTTCAGAGACATAGCAATCCATAGGTTTTAAGATACTTACTAGTCAGGTACATTATTAGGCGTTTAATATGGGGTTTTGAGTCCATTTCGTTGAGCAAGGAGTAGCTCTTGTCTATTACATATTTGGCTTAAGGAACTTTATCTGTGCTCATTTCAATCTCTGGTTTTATGCAGCACCCCAACTCACCTTTCCCCTTAAGCAAGCATAAGTTGATTTTCTAAATTTGGGACCATGTTCTGTTTTGAAATTCAGTTCCTGTGTAGCCAAGTTTACATTCCGTGTATTAGTGATATCTTATGATGTTTCTTTTTCTGTGTGACTTATTTCAGTTAGAATCATCATACCTGAATCCACTCATTATGCTGCTATGGGCCTGATGACATAGATGTCATTGCTGAGTGATATTGCATTGTACGTAAGTACCACAATTTCTTTATCCATTTTCCGCTTTATGCGATATTGAACTTGTACCGTAAACGAGTTTCTTGTAAACAGAGCCATCCCAAACTTTGGGGTGGCTGTGTCTTTTTGATTTTAATTTCCCTAAGCTATAGGACCATAAGTGGAAGTGCCCTAGGCTCTGTTGCTTTGTTTTTTAGATGTTTCAGGAAACACCATACACTTCTCCCGAGTGGCTGTTGGCAAGTTACATCCCGCCCATCAGCATAACAAGGCTCCCAGTTCTCCATGGCCTGTCCTGCCTTTCTGGATTTTACACTTTTTTCAGATGGCCCTTTTGACGGGGGGGAAGTGAGACTTCATTGTAGTGCAGATTTCCTTTGCAAGCTTGCTTGGTTGGCCAAAAAGGGCGTATGCGTTTTTTCCTGAATATATTCAGGAAAAAACGCATACGCCCTTTTTGGCCAAGTGCATCATTGTCGACCTTCTGCCTCTTTTCCTATGCTTTAAATGCAATTCCAGTCTACCTCCTGAAATCGGTTTCCTGCAATTCTGCCCGGCTTTCAAGTCCTCTTGGCAGCCTTACTTCAGTATATTTTTGGATGATAGCTGTCATTTATAACTCTGCAGGTTTGTGAATTACAGTGCCCCTGAGCTGCTTTCTTCAACTCGCTTTCTTGTGAGCTGGCCGCAACACCGCAGGATTCCTTCAGGCCCTAATCTGGTTCCGGCACGGCACGCTGAGCCTTTGGTTAATTCCTCTTCCTGGTGGGAAATGGGAGTTAAATTTTCCCGTCCAGACACCTCCAGCTAGTCTCTCATTGGTTCTCCCTATTCCTGTTCATCTTCCGCGGAATTTGCAAACTGGGCCAAACAGGAGGTTAAAGGCACTGACTCTCCAAGTCGGGAGAGTGTTAGTAAAGCATCTGGAATGTTGCACCCGAGTACCAGGGGACGAGAACTGAGACATATTTCAACACGTCTCCCGATCACACGGTTGATCATACTCTGGGTTCCACATGCATGTTTCAGCTGAAGGAAGAATCCCTTAAACCTGGAGAGTTGAGACCCGTGGAATGGGTACCATGCAATATGACTTCAAAGGGTCTTCATTTGCTCACCGAACCTCTCCAATCCTATCACTGCTGCGTTTATGCCCCTCTACACACGCTTGATTCTCTTTTGGAGACATAGCAATCCATAGGTTTTAAGATACTTACTAGTCAGGTACATTATTAGGCGTTTACGATCGGGTGTTGAGTCCATTTCGTTGAGCAAGGAGTAGCTCTTGTCTATTCCATATTTGGCTTAAGGAACTTTATCTGTGCTCATTTCAATCTCTGGTTTTATGCAGCACCCCAACTCACCTTTCCCCTTAAGCAAGCATAAGTTGGTTTTCTAAATTTGGGACCATGTTCTGTTTTGAAATTCAGTTCCTGTGTAGCCAAGTTTACATTCCGTGTATTAGTGATATCTTATGATGTTTCTTTTTCTGTGTGACTTATTTCAGTTAGAATCATCATACCTGAATCCACTCATCATGCTGCTATGGGCCTGATGACATAGATGTCATTGCTGAGTGATATTGCATTGTACGTAAGTACCACAACTTCTTTATCCATTTTTCGCTTTATGCGATATTGAACTTGTACCGTAAACGAGTTTCTTGTAAACAGAGCCATCCCAAACTTTGGGGTGGCTGTGTCTTTTTGATTTTAATTTCCCTAAGCTATAGGACCATAAGTGGAAGTGCCCTAGGCTCTGTTGATTTGTTTTTTAGATGTTTCAGGAAACACCATACACTTCTCCCGAGTGGCTGTTGGCAATTTACATCCCGCCCATCAGCATAACAAGGCTCCCAGTTCTCCATGGCCTGTCCTGCCTTTCTGGATTTTACACTTTTTTCAGATGGCCCTTTTGACGGGGGGGAAGTGAGACTTCATTGTAGTGCAGATTTCCTTTGCAAGCTTGCTTGGTTGGCCAAAAAGGGCGTATGCGTTTTTTCCTGAATATATTCAGGAAAAAACGCATACGCCCTTTTTGGCCAAGTGCATCATTGTCGACCTTCTGCCTCTTTTCCTATGCTTTAAATGCAATTCCAGTCTACCTCCTGAAATCGGTTTCCTGCAATTCTGCCCGGCTTTCAAGTCCTCTTGGCAGCCTTACTTCAGTATATTTTTGGATGATAGCTGTCATTTATAACTCTGCAGGTTTGTGAATTACAGTGCCCCTGAGCTCCTTTCTTCAACTCGCTTTCTTGTGAGCTGGCCGCAACACCGCAGGATTGCTTCAGGCCCTAATCTGGTTCCGGCATGGCACGCTGAGCCTTTGGTTAATTCCTCTTCCTGGTGGGAAATGAGAGTTAAATTTTCCCGTCCAGACACCTCCAGCTAGTCTCTCATTGGTTCTCCCTATTCCTGTTCATCTTCCGCGGAATTTGCAAACTGGGCCAAACAGGAGGTTAGAGGCACTGACTCTCCAAGTCGGGAGAGTGTTAGTAAAGCATCTGGAATGTTGCACCCGAGTACCAGGGGACGAGAACTGAGACATATTTCAACACGTCTCCCGATCACACGGTTGATCATACTCTGGGTTCCACATGCATGTTTTAGCTGAAGGAAGAATCCCTTAAACCTGGAGAGTTGAGACCCGTGGAATGGGTACCATGCAATATGACTTCAAAGGGTCTTCATTTGCTCACCAAAACTCTCCAATCCTATCACTGCTGCGTTTTTGCCCCTGTACTCACGATTGATTCACTTTCAGAGACATAGCAATCCATAGGTTTTAAGATACTTACTAGTCAGGTACATTATTAGGCGTTTAATATGGGGTTTTGAGTCCATTTCGTTGAGCAAGGAGTAGCTCTTGTCTATTACATATTTGGCTTAAGGAACTTTATCTGTGCTCATTTCAATCTCTGGTTTTATGCAGCACCCCAACTCACCTTTCCCCTTAAGCAAGCATAAGTTGGTTTTCTAAATTTGGGACCATGTTCTGTTTTGAAATTCAGTTCCTGTGTAGCCAAGTTTACATTCCGTGTATTAGTGATATCTTATGATGTTTCTATTTCTGTGTGACTTATTTCAGTTAGAATCATCATACCTGAATCCACTCATTATGCTGCTATGGGCCTGATGACATAGATGTCATTGCTGAGTGATATTGCATTGTACGTAAGTACCACAACTTCTTTATCCATTTTCCGCTTTATGCGATATTGAACTTGTACCGTAAACGAGTTTCTTGTAAACAGAGCCATCCCAAACTTTGGGGTGGCTGTGTCTTTTTGATTTTAATTTTCCTAAGCTATAGGACCATAAGTGGAAGTGCCCTAGGCTCTGTTGCTTTGTTTTTTAGATGTTTCAGGAAACACCATACACTTCTCCCGAGTGGCTGTTGGCAATTTACATCCCGCCCATCAGCATAACAAGGCTCCCGGTTCTCCATGGCCTGTCCTGCCTTTCTGGATTTTACACTTTTTTCAGATGGCCCTTTTGACGGGGGGGAAGTGAGACTTCATTGTAGTGCAGATTTCCTTTGCAAGCTTGCTTGGTTGGCCAAAAAGGGCGTATGCGTTTTTTCCTGAATATATTCAGGAAAAAACGCATACGCCCTTTTTGGCCAAGTGCATCATTGTCGACCTTCTGCCTCTTTTCCTATGCTTTAAATGCAATTCCAGTCTACCTCCTGAAATCGGTTTCCTGCAATTCTGCCCGGCTTTCAAGTCCTCTTGGCAGCCTTACTTCAGTATATTTTTGGATGATAGCTGTCATTTATAACTCTGCAGGTTTGTGAATTACAGTGCCCCTGAGCTCCTTTCTTCAACTCGCTTTCTTGTGAGCTGGCCGCAACACCGCAGGATTGCTTCAGGCCCTAATCTGGTTCCGGCATGGCACGCTGAGCCTTTGGTTAATTCCTCTTCCTGGTGGGAAATGAGAGTTAAATTTTCCCGTCCAGACACCTCCAGCTAGTCTCTCATTGGTTCTCCCTATTCCTGTTCATCTTCCGTGGAATTTGCAAACTGGGCCAAAGAGGAGGTTAAAGGCACTGACTCTCCAAGTCGGGAGAGTGTTAGTAAAGCATCTGGAATGTTGCACCCGAGTACCAGGGGACGAGAACTGAGACATATTTCAACACGTCTCCCGATCACACGGTTGATCATACTCTGGGTTCCACATGCATGTTTTAGCTGAAGGAAGAATCCCTTAAACCTGGAGAGTTGAGACCCGTGGAATGGGTACCATGCAATATGACTTCAAAGGGTCTTCATTTGCTCACCAAAACTCTCCAATTCTATCACTGCTGCGTTTTTGCCCCTGTACTCACGATTGATTCACTTTCAGAGACATAGCAATCCATAGGTTTTAAGATACTTACTAGTCAGGTACATTATTAGGCGTTTAATATGGGGTTTTGAGTCCATTTCGTTGAGCAAGGAGTAGCTCTTGTCTATTACATATTTGGCTTAAGGAACTTTATCTGTGCTCATTTCAATCTCTGGTTTTATGCAGCACCCCAACTCACCTTTCCCCTTAAGCAAGCATAAGTTGGTTTTCTAAATTTGGGACCATGTTCTGTTTTGAAATTCAGTTCCTGTGTAGCCAAGTTTACATTCCGTGTATTAGTGATATCTTATGATGTTTCTTTTTCTGTGTGACTTATTTCAGTTAGAATCATCATACCTGAATCCACTCATTATGCTGCTATGGGCCTGATGACATAGATGTCATTGCTGAGTGATATTGCAGTGTACGTAAGTACCACAACTTCTTTATCCATTTTTCGCTTTATGCGATATTGAACTTGTACCGTAAACGAGTTTCTTGTAAACAGAGCCATCCCAAACTTTGGGGTGGCTGTGTCTTTTTGATTTAAATTTCCCTAAGCTATAGGACCATAAGTGGAAGTGCCCTAGGCTCTGTTGCTTTGTTTTTTAGATGTTTCAGGAAACACCATACACTTCTCCCGAGTGGCTGTTGGCAATTTACATCCCGCCCATCAGCATAACAAGGCTCCCAGTTCTCCATAGCCTTTCCTGCCTTTCTGGATTTTACACTTTTTTCAGATGGCCCTTTTGACGGGGGGGAAGTGAGACTTCATTGTAGTGCAGATTTCCTTTGCAAGCTTGCTTGGTTGGCCAAAAAGGGCGTATGCGTTTTTTCCTGAATATATTCAGGAAAAAACGCATACGCCCTTTTTGGCCAAGTGCATCATTGTCGACCTTCTGCCTCTTTTCCTATGCTTTAAATGCAATTCCAGTCTACCTCCTGAAATCGGTTTCCTGCAATTCTGCCCGGCTTTCAAGTCCTCTTGGCAGCCTTACTTCAGTATATTTTTGGATGATAGCTGTCATTTATAACTCCGCAGGTTTGTGAATTACAGTGCCCCTGAGCTCCTTTCTTCAACTCGCTTTCTTGTGAGCTGGCCGCAACACCGCAGGATTGCTTCAGGCCCTAATCTGGTTCCGGCATGGCACACTGAGCCTTTGGTTAATTCCTCTTCCTGGTGGGAAATGAGAGTTAAATTTTCCCGTCCAGACACCTCCAGCTAGTCTCTCATTGGTTCTCCCTATTCCTGTTCATCTTCCGTGGAATTTGCAAACTGGGCCAAAGAGGAGGTTAAAGGCACTGACTCTCCAAGTCGGGAGAGTGTTAGTAAAGCATCTGGAATGTTGCACCCGAGTACCAGGGGACGAGAACTGAGACATATTTCAACACGTCTCCCGATCACACGGTTGATCATACTCTGGGTTCCACATGCATGTTTTAGCTGAAGGAAGAGTCCCTTAAACCTGGAGAGTTGAGACCCGTGGAATGGGTACCATGCAATATGACTTCAAAGGGTCTTCATTTGCTCACCAAAACTCTCCAATTCTATCACTGCTGCGTTTTTGCCCCTGTACTCACGATTGATTCACTTTCAGAGACATAGCAATCCATAGGTTTTAAGATACTTACTAGTCAGGTACATTATTAGGCGTTTAATATGGGGTTTTGAGTCCATTTCGTTGAGCAAGGAGTAGCTCTTGTCTATTACATATTTGGCTTAAGGAACTTTATCTGTGCTCATTTCAATCTCTGGTTTTATGCAGCACCCCAACTCACCTTTCCCCTTAAGCAAGCATAAGTTGGTTTTCTAAATTTGGGACCATGTTCTGTTTTGAAATTCAGTTCCTGTGTAGCCAAGTTTACATTCCGTGTATTAGTGATATCTTATGATGTTTCTTTTTCTGTGTGACTTATTTCAGTTAGAATCATCATACCTGAATCCACTCATTATGCTGCTATGGGCCTGATGACATAGATGTCATTGCTGAGTGATATTGCAGTGTACGTAAGTACCACAACTTCTTTATCCATTTTTCGCTTTATGCGATATTGAACTTGTACCGTAAACGAGTTTCTTGTAAACAGAGCCATCCCAAACTTTGGGGTGGCTGTGTTTTTTGATTTTAATTTCCCTAAGCTATAGGACCATAAGTGGAAGTGCCCTAGGCTCTGTTGCTTTGTTTTTTAGATGTTTCAGGAAACACCATACACTTCTCCCGAGTGGCTGTTGGCAAGTTACATCCCGCCCATCAGCATAACAAGGCTCCCAGTTCTCCATGGCCTGTCCTGCCTTTCTGGATTTTACACTTTTTTCAGATGGCCCTTTTGACGGGGGGGGGGGGGGGAAGTGAGACTTCATTGTAGTGCAGATTTCCTTTGCAAGCTTGCTTGGTTGGCCAAAAAGGGCGTATGCGTTTTTTCCTGAATATATTCAGGAAAAAACGCATACGCCCTTTTTGGCCAAGTGCATCATTGTCGACCTTCTGCCTCTTTTCCTATGCTTTAAATGCAATTCCAGTCTACCTCCTGAAATCGGTTTCCTGCAATTCTGCCCGGCTTTCAAGTCCTCTTGGCAGCCTTACTTCAGTATATTTTTGGATGATAGCTGTCATTTATAACTCTGCAGGTTTGTGAATTACAGTGCCCCTGAGCTCCTTTCTTCAACTCGCTTTCTTGTGAGCTGGCCGCAACACCGCAGGATTGCTTCAGGCCCTAATCTGGTTCCGGCATGGCACGCTGAGCCTTTGGTTAATTCCTCTTCCTGGTGGGAAATGAGAGTTAAATTTTCCCGTCCAGACACCTCCAGCTAGTCTCTCATTGGTTCTCCCTATTCCTGTTCATCTTCCGTGGAATTTGCAAACTGGGCCAAAGAGGAGGTTAAAGGCACTGACTCTCCAAGTCGGGAGAGTGTTAGTAAAGCATCTGGAATGTTGCACCCGAGTACCAGGGGACGAGAACTGAGACATATTTCAACACGTCTCCCGATCACACGGTTGATCATACTCTGGGTTCCACATGCATGTTTTAGCTGAAGGAAGAATCCCTTAAACCTGGAGAGTTGAGACCCGTGGAATGGGTACCATGCAATATGACTTCAAAGGGTCTTCATTTGCTCACCAAAACTCTCCAATCCTATCACTGCTGCGTTTTTGCCCCTGTACTCACGATTGATTCACTTTCAGAGACATAGCAATCCATAGGTTTTAAGATACTTACTAGTCAGGTACATTATTAGGCGTTTAATATGGGGTTTTGAGTCCATTTCGTTGAGCAAGGAGTAGCTCTTGTCTATTACATATTTGGCTTAAGGAACTTTATCTGTGCTCATTTCAATCTCTGGTTTTATGCAGCACCCCAACTCACCTTTCCCCTTAAGCAAGCATAAGTTGATTTTCTAAATTTGGGACCATGTTCTGTTTTGAAATTCAGTTCCTGTGTAGCCAAGTTTACATTCCGTGTATTAGTGATATCTTATGATGTTTCTTTTTCTGTGTGACTTATTTCAGTTAGAATCATCATACCTGAATCCACTCATTATGCTGCTATGGGCCTGATGACATAGATGTCATTGCTGAGTGATATTGCAGTGTACGTAAGTACCACAACTTCTTTATCCATTTTTCGCTTTATGCGATATTGAACTTGTACCGTAAACGAGTTTCTTGTAAACAGAGCCATCCCAAACTTTGGGGTGGCTGTGTCTTTTTGATTTTAATTTCCCTAAGCTATAGGACCATAAGTGGAAGTGCCCTAGGCTCTGTTGCTTTGTTTTTTAGATGTTTCAGGAAACACCATACACTTCTCCCGAGTGGCTGTTGGCAATTTACATCCCGCCCATCAGCATAACAAGGCTCCCAGTTCTCCATAGCCTGTCCTGCCTTTCTGGATTTTACACTTTTTTCAGATGGCCCTTTTGACGGGGGGGAAGTGAGACTTCATTGTAGTGCAGATTTCCTTTGCAAGCTTGCTTGGTTGGCCAAAAAGGGCGTATGCGTTTTTTCCTGAATATATTCAGGAAAAAACGCATACGCCCTTTTTGGCCAAGTGCATCATTGTCGACCTTCTGCCTCTTTTCCTATGCTTTAAATGCAATTCCAGTCTACCTCCTGAAATCGGTTTCCTGCAATTCTGCCCGGCTTTCAAGTCCTCTTGGCAGCCTTACTTCAGTATATTTTTGGATGATAGCTGTCATTTATAACTCTGCAGGTTTGTGAATTACAGTGCCCCTGAGCTCCTTTCTTCAACTCGCTTTCTTGTGAGCTGGCCGCAACACCGCAGGATTGCTTCAGGCCCTAATCTGGTTCCGGCATGGCACACTGAGCCTTTGGTTAATTCCTCTTCCTGGTGGGAAATGAGAGTTAAATTTTCCCGTCCAGACACCTCCAGCTAGTCTCTCATTGGTTCTCCCTATTCCTGTTCATCTTCCGTGGAATTTGCAAACTGGGCCAAAGAGGAGGTTAAAGGCACTGACTCTCCAAGTCGGGAGAGTGTTAGTAAAGCATCTGGAATGTTGCACCCGAGTACCAGGGGACGAGAACTGAGACATATTTCAACACGTCTCCCGATCACACGGTTGATCATACTCTGGGTTCCACATGCATGTTTTAGCTGAAGGAAGAATCCCTTAAACCTGGAGAGTTGAGACCCGTGGAATGGGTACCATGCAATATGACTTCAAAGGGTCTTCATTTGCTCACCAAAACTCTCCAATCCTATCACTGCTGCGTTTTTGCCCCTGTACTCACGATTGATTCACTTTCAGAGACATAGCAATCCATAGGTTTTAAGATACTTACTAGTCAGGTACATTATTAGGCGTTTAATATGGGGTTTTGAGTCCATTTCGTTGAGCAAGGAGTAGCTCTTGTCTATTACATATTTGGCTTAAGGAACTTTATCTGTGCTCATTTCAATCTCTGGTTTTATGCAGCACCCCAACTCACCTTTCCCCTTAAGCAAGCATAAGTTGGTTTTCTAAATTTGGGACCATGTTCTGTTTTGAAATTCAGTTCCTGTGTAGCCAAGTTTACATTCCGTGTATTAGTGATATCTTATGATGTTCCTTTTTCTGTGTGACTTATTTCAGTTAGAATCATCATACCTGAATCCACTCATTATGCTGCTATGGGCCTGATGACATAGATGTCATTGCTGAGTGATATTGCAGTGTACGTAAGTACCACAACTTCTTTATCCATTTTTCGCTTTATGCGATATTGAACTTGTACCGTAAACGAGTTTCTTGTAAACAGAGCCATCCCAAACTTTGGGGTGGCTGTGTCTTTTTGATTTTAATTTCCCTAAGCTATAGGACCATAAGTGGAAGTGCCCTAGGCTCTGTTGCTTTGTTTTTTAGATGTTTCAGGAAACACCATACACTTCTCCCGAGTGGCTGTTGGCAATTTACATCCCGCCCATCAGCATAACAAGGCTCCCAGTTCTCCATAGCCTGTCCTGCCTTTCTGGATTTTACACTTTTTTCAGATGGCCCTTTTGACGGGGGGGAAGTGAGACTTCATTGTAGTGCAGATTTCCTTTGCAAGCTTGCTTGGTTGGCCAAAAAGGGCGTATGCGTTTTTTCCTGAATATATTCAGGAAAAAACGCATACGCCCTTTTTGGCCAAGTGCATCATTGTCGACCTTCTGCCTCTTTTCCTATGCTTTAAATGCAATTCCAGTCTACCTCCTGAAATCGGTTTCCTGCAATTCTGCCCGGCTTTCAAGTCCTCTTGGCAGCCTTACTTCAGTATATTTTTGGATGATAGCTGTCATTTATAACTCTGCAGGTTTGTGAATTACAGTGCCCCTGAGCTCCTTTCTTCAACTCGCTTTCTTGTGAGCTGGCCGCAACACCGCAGGATTGCTTCAGGCCCTAATCTGGTTCCGGCATGGCACACTGAGCCTTTGGTTAATTCCTCTTCCTGGTGGGAAATGAGAGTTAAATTTTCCCGTCCAGACACCTCCAGCTAGTCTCTCATTGGTTCTCCCTATTCCTGTTCATCTTCCGTGGAATTTGCAAACTGGGCCAAAGAGGAGGTTAAAGGCACTGACTCTCCAAGTCGGGAGAGTGTTAGTAAAGCATCTGGAATGTTGCACCCGAGTACCAGGGGACGAGAACTGAGACATATTTCAACACGTCTCCCGATCACACGGTTGATCATACTCTGGGTTCCACATGCATGTTTTAGCTGAAGGAAGAATCCCTTAAACCTGGAGAGTTGAGACCCGTGGAATGGGTACCATGCAATATGACTTCAAAGGGTCTTCATTTGCTCACCAAAACTCTCCAATTCTATCACTGCTGCGTTTTTGCCCCTGTACTCACGATTGATTCACTTTCAGAGACATAGCAATCCATAGGTTTTAAGATACTTACTAGTCAGGTACATTATTAGGCGTTTAATATGGGGTTTTGAGTCCATTTCGTTGAGCAAGGAGTAGCTCTTGTCTATTACATATTTGGCTTAAGGAACTTTATCTGTGCTCATTTCAATCTCTGGTTTTATGCAGCACCCCAACTCACCTTTCCCCTTAAGCAAGCATAAGTTGGTTTTCTAAATTTGGGACCATGTTCTGTTTTGAAATTCAGTTCCTGTGTAGACAAGTTTACATTCCGTGTATTAGTGATATCTTATGATGTTTCTTTTTCTGTGTGACTTATTTCAGTTAGAATCATCATACCTGAATCCACTCATTATGCTGCTATGGGCCTGATGACATAGATGTCATTGCTGAGTGATATTGCAGTGTACGTAAGTACCACAACTTCTTTATCCATTTTTCGCTTTATGCGATATTGAACTTGTACCGTAAACGAGTTTCTTGTAAACAGAGCCATCCCAAACTTTGGGGTGGCTGTGTCTTTTTGATTTTAATTTCCCTAAGCTATAGGACCATAAGTGGAAGTGCCCTAGGCTCTGTTGCTTTGTTTTTTAGATGTTTCAGGAAACACCATACACTTCTCCCGAGTGGCTGTTGGCAAGTTACATCCCGCCCATCAGCATAACAAGGCTCCCAGTTCTCCATGGCCTGTCCTGCCTTTCTGGATTTTACACTTTTTTCAGATGGCCCTTTTGACGGGGGGGGGGGGGAAGTGAGACTTCATTGTAGTGCAGATTTCCTTTGCAAGCTTGCTTGGTTGGCCAAAAAGGGCGTATGCGTTTTTTCCTGAATATATTCAGGAAAAAACGCATACGCCCTTTTTGGCCAAGTGCATCATTGTCGACCTTCTGCCTCTTTTCCTATGCTTTAAATGCAATTCCAGTCTACCTCCTGAAATCGGTTTCCTGCAATTCTGCCCGGCTTTCAAGTCCTCTTGGCAGCCTTACTTCAGTATATTTTTGGATGATAGCTGTCATTTATAACTCTGCAGGTTTGTGAATTACAGTGCCCCTGAGCTCCTTTCTTCAACTCGCTTTCTTGTGAGCTGGCCACAACACCGCAGGATTGCTTCAGGCCCTAATCTGGTTCCGACACGGCACACGGAGATTTTGGTTAATTCCTCTCCCTGGTGGGAAATGAGAGTTAAATTTTCCCGTCCAGACAACTGCAGCTAGTCTCTCATTGGTTCTCCCTATTCCTGTTCATCTTCCGCAGAAATTGCAAACTGGGCCAAACAGGAGGTTAAAGGCACTGACTCTCCAAGTTGGGAGAGAGTTAGTAAAGCCTCTGGAATGTTGCACCCGAGTATCAGGGGACAAGAACTGAGACATATTGGAACACGTCTCCCGATCACACGGTTGATCATACTCTGGGTTCCACATGCATGTTTTAGCTGAAGGAAGAATCCCTTAAACCTGGAGAGTTGAGACCCGTGGAATGGGTACCATGCAATATGATTTCAAAGGGTCTTCATTTGCTCACCGAACCTCTCCAATCCTATCACTGCTGCGTTTATGACCCTGTACACACGCTTGATTCTCTTTTGGAGACATAACAATCCATAGGTTTTAAGATACTTACTAGTCAGGTACTTTATTAGGCATTTAATATGGGGTTTTGAGTCCATTTCGTTGAGCAAGGAGTAGCTCTTGTGTATTACATATTTGGCTTAAGGAACTTTATCTGTGCTCATTTCAATCTCTGGTTTTATGCAGCACCCCAACTCACCTTTCCCCTTAAGCAAGGATAACTTGGTTTTCTACATTTGAGAACCTGTTGTGTTTTGTAATCCAGTTCCTGTGTAGCCAAGTTTACATTCCATGTATTAGTGATATCTTATGATGTTTCTTTTTCTGTGTGACTTATTTCAGTTAGAATCATCATACCTGAATCCACTCATTATGCTGCTATGGGCCTGATGACATAGATTTCATTGCTGAGTGATATTGCATTGTACGTAAGTACCACACCTTCTTTATCCATTTTTCACTTTCTGCGATATTGAACTTGTCCCGTAAACGAGTTTCTTGTAAACAGAGCCGTCCCAAATTTAGGGGTGGCTGTGTCTTTTTGATTTTAATTTCCCTAAGCTCTAGAACCATAAGTGGAAGTGCCCTAGGCTCTGTTGCTTTGTTTTTTAGGTGTTTCAGGAAACAACATACACTTCTCCCGAGTGGCTGTTGGCAAGTTACATCCCGCCCATCAGCATAACAAGGCTCCAAGTTCTCCATGGCCTGTCCTGCCTTTCTGGATTTTACACTTTTTTCAGATGGCCCTTTTGATGGGGGGGAAGTGAGACTTCATTGTAGTGCAGATTTCCTTTCCAAGCTTGCTTGGTTGGCCAAAAAGGACGTACGTGTTTTTTTCCTGAATATATTCAGGAAAAAACGCATACGCCCTTTTTGGCCAAGTGCATCATTGTCGACGTTCTGCCTCTTTTCCTATGCTTTAAATGCAATTCCAGTCTACATCCTGAAATCGGATTCTTGCAATTCTGCCCCGCTTTGAAGTCCTCTTGGCAGCCTTACTTCAGTATATTTTTGGATGATAGCTGTCATTTATAACTCTGCAGGTTTGTGATTACAGTGCCCCTGAGCTCCTTTCTTCAACTCGCTTTCTTGTGAGCTGGCCGCAACACCGCAGGATTGCTTCAGGCCCTAAACTGGTTCCGGCACGGCACGCTGAGCCTTTTGTTAATTCCTCTTCCTGGTGGGAAATGAGAGTTAAATTTGCCCGTCCAGACACTTCCAGCTAGTCTCTCATTGGTCCTCCCTATTCCTGTTCATCTTCCGCAGAAATTGCAAACTGGGCCAATCAGGAGGTTAAAGGCACTGACTCTCCAAGTCGGGAGAGTGTTATTAAAGCGTCTGGAATGTTGCACCCGAGTACCAGGGGACGAGAACTGAGACATATTTGAACACGTCTCCCGATCACACGGTTGATCATACTCTGGGTTCCACATGCATGTTTTAGCTGAAGGAAGAATCCCTTAAACCAGGAGAGTTGAGACCCGTGGAATGGGTACCATGCAATATGACTTCAAAGGGTCTTCATTTGCTCACCGAACCTCTCCAATCCTATCACTGCTGTGTTTATGCCCCTGTAGACACGCTTGATTCTCTTTTGGAGACATAGCAAGCCATGGGTTTTAAGATACTTACTAGTCAGGTACATTCTTTGGCGTTTAATATGGGATGTTGAGTCCATTTCGTTGAGCAAGGAGTAGCTCTTGTCTATTACATATTTGGCTTAAGGAACTTTATCTGTGCTCATTTCAATCTCTGGTTTTATGCAGCACCCCAACTCACCTTTCCCCTTAAGCAAGCATAAGTTGGTTTTCTAAATTTGAGACCCTGTTCTGTTTTGTAATCCAGTTCCTGTGTAGCCAAGTTTACATTCCGTGTATTAGTGATATCTTATGATGTTTCTTTTTCTGTGTGGCTTATTTCAGTTAGAATCATCATACCTGAATCCACTCATTATGCTGCTACGGGCCTGATGACATAGATGGCATTGGTGAGTGATATTGCATTGTACGTAAGTACCACAACTTCTTTATCCATTTTTCGCTTTCTGCGATATTGAACTTGTACCGTAAACGAGGTTCTTGTAAACAGAGCCATCCCAAACTTTGGGGTGGCTATGTCATTTTGATTTTAATTTCCCTAAGCTATAGGACCATAAGTGGAAGTGCCCTAGGCTCTGTTGCTTTGTTTTTTAGATGTTTCAGGAAACACCATACACTTCTCCCGAGTGGCTGTTGGCAATTTACATCCCGCCCATCAGCATAACAAGGCTCCCAGTTCTCCATGGCCTGTCCTGCCTTTCTGGATTTTACACTTTTTTCAGATGGCCCTTTTGATGGGGGGGAAGTGAGACTTCATTGTAGTGCAGATTTCCTTTGCAAGCTTGCTTGGTTGGCCAAAAAGGGCGTATGCGTTTTTTCCTGAATATATTCAGGAAAAAACGCATACGCCCTTTTTGGCCAAGTGCATCATTGTCGACCTTCTGCCTCTTTTCCTATGCTTTAAATGCAATTCCAGTCTACCTCCTGAAATCGGTTTCCTGCAATTCTGCCCGGCTTTCAAGTCCTCTTGGCAGCCTTACTTCAGTATATTTTTGGATGATAGCTGTCATTTATAACTCTGCAGGTTTGTGAATTACAGTGCCCCTGAGCTCCTTTCTTCAACTCGCTTTCTTGTGAGCTGGCCGCAACACCGCAGGATTGCTTCAGGCCCTAATCTGGTTCCGGCATGGCACGCTGAGCCTTTGGTTAATTCCTCTTCCTGGTGGGAAATGAGAGTTAAATTTTCCCGTCCAGACACCTCCAGCTAGTCTCTCATTGGTTCTCCCTATTCCTGTTCATCTTCCGCGGAATTTGCAAACTGGGCCAAACAGGAGGTTAAAGGCACTGACTCTCCAAGTCGGGAGAGTGTTAGTAAAGCATCTGGAATGTTGCACCCGAGTACCAGGGGACGAGAACTGAGACATATTGGAACACGTCTCCCGATCACACGGTTGATCATACTCTGGGTTCCACATGCATGTTTTAGCTGAAGGAAGAATCCCTTAAACCTGGAGAGTTGAGACCCGTGGAATGGGTACCATGCAATATGACTTCAAAGGGTCTTCATTTGCTCACCAAAACTCTCCAATCCTATCACTGCTGCGGTTTTGCCCCTGTACTCACGATTGATTCACTTTCAGAGACATAGCAATCCATAGGTTTTAAGATACTTACTAGTCAGGTACATTATTAGGTGTTTAATATGGGGTTTTGAGTCCATTTCGTTGAGCAAGGAGTAGCTCTTGTCTATTACATATTTGGCTTAAGGAACTTTATCTGTGCTCATTTCAATCTCTGGTTTTATGCAGCACCCCAACTCACCTTTCCCCTTAAGCAAGCATAAGTTGATTTTCTAAATTTGGGACCATGTTCTGTTTTGAAATTCAGTTCCTGTGTAGCCAAGTTTACATTCCGTGTATTAGTGATATCTTATGATGTTTCTTTTTCTGTGTGACTTATTTCAGTTAGAATCATCATACCTGAATCCACTCATTATGCTGCTATGGGCCTGATGACATAGATGTCATTGCTGAGTGATATTGCATTGTACGTAAGTACCACAACTTCTTTATCCATTTTTCGCTTTATGCGATATTGAACTTGCACCGTAAACGAGGTTCTTGTAAACAGAGCCATCCCAAACTTTGGGGTGGCTGTGTCTTTTTTATTTTAATTTCCCTAAGCTATAGGACCATAAGTGGAAGTGCCCTAGGCTCTGTTGCTTTGTTTTTTAGATGTTTCAGGAAACACCATACACTTCTCCCGAGTGGCTGTTGGCAAGTTACATCCCGCCCATCAGCATAACAAGGCTCCCAGGTCTCCATGGCCTGTCCTGCCTTTCTGGATTTTACACTTTTTTCAGATGGCCCTTTTGACGGGGGGGAAGTGAGACTTCATTGTAGTGCAGATTTCCTTTGCAAGCTTGCTTGGTTGGCCAAAAAGGGCGTATGCGTTTTTTCCTGAATATATTCAGGAAAAAACGCATACGCCCTTTTTGGCCAAGTGCATCATTGTCGACCTTCTGCCTCTTTTCCTATGCTTTAAATGCAATTCCAGTCTACCTCCTGAAATCGGTTTCCTGCAATTCTGCCCGGCTTTCAAGTCCTCTTGGCAGCCTTACTTCAGTATATTTTTGGATGATAGCTGTCATTTATAACTCTGCAGGTTTGTGAATTACAGTGCCCCTGAGCTCCTTTCTTCAACTCGCTTTCTTGTGAGCTGGCCGCAACACCGCAGGATTGCTTCAGGCCCTAATCTGGTTCCGGCATGGCACGCTGAGCCTTTGGTTAATTCCTCTTCCTGGTGGGAAATGAGAGTTAAATTTTCCCGTCCAGACACCTCCAGCTAGTCTCTCATTGGTTCTCCCTATTCCTGTTCATCTTCCGCGGAATTTGCAAACTGGGCCAAACAGGAGGTTAAAGGCACTGACTCTCCAAGTCGGGAGAGTGTTAGTAAAGCATCTGGAATGTTGCACCCGAGTACCAGGGGACGAGAACTGAGACATATTTCAACACGTCTCCCGATCACACGGTTGATCATACTCTGGGTTCCACATGCATGTTTTAGCTGAAGGAAGAATCCCTTAAACCTGGAGAGTTGAGACCCGTGGAATGGGTACCATGCAATATGACTTCAAAGGGTCTTCATTTGCTCACCAAAACTCTCCAATCCTATCACTGCTGCGTTTTTGCCCCTGTACTCACGATTGATTCACTTTCAGAGACATAGCAATCCATAGGTTTTAAGATACTTACTAGTCAGGTACATTATTAGGCGTTTAATATGGGGTTTTGAGTCCATTTCGTTGAGCAAGGAGTAGCTCTTGTCTATTACATATTTGGCTTAAGGAACTTTATCTGTGCTCATTTCAATCTCTGGTTTTATGCAGCACCCCAACTCACCTTTCCCCTTAAGCAAGCATAAGTTGGTTTTCTAAATTTGGGACCATGTTCTGTTTTGAAATTCAGTTCCTGTGTAGCCAAGTTTACAATCCGTGTATTAGTGATATCTTATGATGTTTCTTTTTCTGTGTGACTTATTTCAGTTAGAATCATCATACCTGAATCCACTCATTATGCTGCTATGGGCCTGATGACATAGATGTCATTGCTGAGTGATATTGCATTGTACGTAAGTACCACAACTTCTTTATCCATTTTTCGCTTTATGCGATATTGAACTTGTACCGTAAACGAGTTTCTTGTAAACAGAGCCGTCCCAAACTTTGGGGTGGCTGTGTCTTTTTGATTTTAATTTCCCTAAGCTATAGGACCATAAGTGGAAGTGCCCTAGGCTCTGTTGCTTTGTTTTTTAGATGTTTCAGGAAACACCATACACTTCTCCCGAGTGGCTGTTGGCAAGTTACATCCCGCCCATCAGCATAACAAGGCTCCCAGGTCTCCATGGCCTGTCCTGCCTTTCTGGATTTTACACTTTTTTCAGATGGCCCTTTTGACGGGGGGGGGAAGTGAGACTTCATTGTAGTGCAGATTTCCTTTGCAAGCTTGCTTGGTTGGCCAAAAAGGGCGTATGCGATTTTTCCTGAATATATTCAGGAAAAAACGCATACGCCCTTTTTGGCCAAGTGCATCATTGTCGACCTTCTGCCTCTTTTCCTATGCTTTAAATGCAATTCCAGTCTACCTCCTGAAATCGGTTTCCTGCAATTCTGCCCGGCTTTCAAGTCCTCTTGGCAGCCTTACTTCAGTATATTTTTGGATGATAGCTGTCATTTATAACTCTGCAGGTTTGTGAATTACAGTGCCCCTGAGCTCCTTTCTTCAACTCGCTTTCTTGTGAGCTGGCCGCAACACCGCAGGATTGCTTCAGGCCCTAATCTGGTTCCGGCATGGCACGCTGAGCCTTTGGTTAATTCCTCTTCCTGGTGGGAAATGAGAGTTAAATTTTCCCGTCCAGACACCTCCAGCTAGTCTCTCATTGGTTCTCCCTATTCCTGTTCATCTTCCGCGGAATTTGCAAACTGGGCCAAACAGGAGGTTAAAGGCACTGACTCTCCAAGTCGGGAGAGTGTTAGTAAAGCATCTGGAATGTTGCACCCGAGTACCAGGGGACGAGAACTGAGACATATTTCAACACGTCTCCCGATCACACGGTTG
Organism: Orcinus orca; assembly: GCF_937001465.1. Lineage (NCBI taxonomy): Eukaryota > Metazoa > Chordata > Mammalia > Artiodactyla > Delphinidae > Orcinus > Orcinus orca. The sequence goes on from NW_026044152.1 coordinate 131,829, forward strand.
ATCATACTCTGGGTTCCACATGCATGTTTTAGCTGAAGGAAGAATCCCTTAAACCTGGAGAGTTGAGACCCGTGGAATGGGTACCATGCAATATGACTTCAAAGGGTCTTCATTTGCTCACCAAAACTCTCCAATCCTATCACTGCTGCGTTTTTGCCCCTGTACTCACGATTGATTCACTTTCAGAGACATAGCAATCCATAGGTTTTAAGATACTTACTAGTCAGGTACATTATTAGGCGTTTAATATGGGGTTTTGAGTCCATTTCGTTGAGCAAGGAGTAGCTCTTGTCTATTACATATTTGGCTTAAGGAACTTTATCTGTGCTCATTTCAATCTCTGGTTTTATGCAGCACCCCAACTCACCTTTCCCCTTAAGCAAGCATAAGTTGGTTTTCTAAATTTGGGACCATGTTCTGTTTTGAAATTCAGTTCCTGTGTAGCCAAGTTTACAATCCGTGTATTAGTGATATCTTATGATGTTTCTTTTTCTGTGTGACTTATTTCAGTTAGAATCATCATACCTGAATCCACTCATTATGCTGCTATGGGCCTGATGACATAGATGTCATTGCTGAGTGATATTGCATTGTACGTAAGTACCACAACTTCTTTATCCATTTTTCGCTTTATGCGATATTGAACTTGTACCGTAAACGAGTTTCTTGTAAACAGAGCCGTCCCAAACTTTGGGGTGGCTGTGTCTTTTTGATTTTAATTTCCCTAAGCTATAGGACCATAAGTGGAAGTGCCCTAGGCTCTGTTGCTTTGTTTTTTAGATGTTTCAGGAAACACCATACACTTCTCCCGAGTGGCTGTTGGCAAGTTACATCCCGCCCATCAGCATAACAAGGCTCCCAGTTCTCCATGGCCTGTCCTGCCTTTCTGGATTTTACACTTTTTTCAGATGGCCCTTTTGACGGGGGGGAAGTGAGACTTCATTGTAGTGCAGATTTCCTTTGCAAGCTTGCTTGGTTGGCCAAAAAGGGCGTATGCGTTTTTTCCTGAATATATTCAGGAAAAAACGCATACGCCCTTTTTGGCCAAGTGCATCATTGTCGACCTTCTGCCTCTTTTCCTATGCTTTAAATGCAATTCCAGTCTACCTCCTGAAATCGGTTTCCTGCAATTCTGCCCGGCTTTCAAGTCCTCTTGGCAGCCTTACTTCAGTATATTTTTGGATGATAGCTGTCATTTATAACTCTGCAGGTTTGTGAATTACAGTGCCCCTGAGCTCCTTTCTTCAACTCGCTTTCTTGTGAGCTGGCCGCAACACCGCAGGATTGCTTCAGGCCCTAATCTGGTTCCGGCACGGCACGCTGAGCCTTTGGTTAATTCCTCTTCCTGGTGGGAAATGAGAGTTAAATTTTCCCGTCCAGACACCTCCAGCTAGTCTCTCATTGGTTCTCCCTATTCCTGTTCATCTTCCGCGGAATTTGCAAACTGGGCCAAACAGGAGGTTAAAGGCACTGACTCTCCAAGTCGGGAGAGTGTTAGTAAAGCATCTGGAATGTTGCACCCGAGTACCAGGGGACGAGAACTGAGACATATTTCAACACGTCTCCCGATCACACGGTTGATCATACTCTGGGTTCCACATGCATGTTTTAGCTGAAGGAAGAATCCCTTAAACCTGGAGAGTTGAGACCCGTGGAATGGGTACCATGCAATATGACTTCAAAGGGTCTTCATTTGCTCACCAAAACTCTCCAATCCTATCACTGCTGCGTTTTTGCCCCTGTACTCACGATTGATTCACTTTCAGAGACATAGCAATCCATAGGTTTTAAGATACTTACTAGTCAGGTACATTATTAGGCGTTTAATATGGGGTTTTGAGTCCATTTCGTTGAGCAAGGAGTAGCTCTTGTCTATTACATATTTGGCTTAAGGAACTTTATCTGTGCTCATTTCAATCTCTGGTTTTATGCAGCACCCCAACTCACCTTTCCCCTTAAGCAAGCATAAGTTGGTTTTCTAAATTTGGGACCATGTTCTGTTTTGAAATTCAGTTCCTGTGTAGCCAAGTTTACATTCCGTGTATTAGTGATATCTTATGATGTTTCTTTTTCTGTGTGACTTATTTCAGTTAGAATCATCATACCTGAATCCACGCATTATGCTGCTATGGGCCTGATGACATAGATGTCATTGCTGAGTGATATTGCATTGTACGTAAGTACCACAACTTCTTTATCCATTTTTCGCTTTATGCGATATTGAACTTGTACCGTAAACGAGTTTCTTGTAAACAGAGCCATCCCAAACTTTGGGGTGGCTGTGTCTTTTTGATTTTAATTTCCCTAAGCTATAGGACCATAAATGGAAGTGCCCTAGGCTCTGTTGCTTTGTTTTTTAGATGTTTCAGGAAACACCATACACTTCTCCCGAGTGGCTGTTGGCAAGTTACATCCCGCCCATCAGCATAACAAGGCTCCCAGTTCTCCATGGCCTGTCCTGCCTTTCTGGATTTTACACTTTTTTCAGATGGCCCTTTTGACGGGGGGGGAAGTGAGACTTCATTGTAGTGCAGATTTCCTTTGCAAGCTTGCTTGGTTGGCCAAAAAGGGCGTATGCGTTTTTTCCTGAATATATTCAGGAAAAAACGCATACGCCCTTTTTGGCCAAGTGCATCATTGTCGACCTTCTGCCTCTTTTCCTATGCTTTAAATGCAATTCCAGTCTACCTCCTGAAATCGGTTTCCTGCAATTCTGCCCGGCTTTCAAGTCCTCTTGGCAGCCTTACTTCAGTATATTTTTGGATGATAGCTGTCATTTATAACTCTGCAGGTTTGTGAATTACAGTGCCCCTGAGCTCCTTTCTTCAACTCGCTTTCTTGTGAGCTGGCCGCAACACCGCAGGATTGCTTCAGGCCCTAATCTGGTTCCGGCATGGCACGCTGAGCCTTTGGTTAATTCCTGTTCCTGGTGGTAAATGAGAGTTAAATTTTCCCGTCCAGACACCTCCAGCTAGTCTCTCATTGGTTCTCCCTATTCCTGTTCATCTTCCGCGGAATTTGCAAACTGGGCCAAACAGGAGGTTAAAGGCACTGACTCTCCAAGTCGGGAGAGTGTTAGTAAAGCATCTGGAATGTTGCACCCGAGTACCAGGGGACGAGAACTGAGACATATTTCAACACGTCTCCCGATCACACGGTTGATCATACTCTGGGTTCCACATGCATGTTTTAGCTGAAGGAAGAATCCCTTAAACCTGGAGAGTTGAGACCCGTGGAATGGGTACCATGCAATATGACTTCAAAGGGTCTTCATTTGCTCACCAAAACTCTCCAATCCTATCACTGCTGCGTTTTTGCCCCTGTACTCACGATTGATTCACTTTCAGAGACATAGCAATCCATAGGTTTTAAGATACTTACTAGTCAGGTACATTATTAGGCGTTTAATATGGGGTTTTGAGTCCATTTCGTTGAGCAAGGAGTAGCTCTTGTCTATTACATATTTGGCTTAAGGAACTTTATCTGTGCTCATTTCAATCTCTGGTTTTATGCAGCACCCCAACTCACCTTTCCCCTTAAGCAAGCATAAGTTGGTTTTCTAAATTTGGGACCATGTTCTGTTTTGAAATTCAGTTCCTGTGTAGCCAAGTTTACAATCCGTGTATTAGTGATATCTTATGATGTTTCTTTTTCTGTGTGACTTATTTCAGTTAGAATCATCATACCTGAATCCACTCATTATGCTGCTATGGGCCTGATGACATAGATGTCATTGCTGAGTGATATTGCATTGTACGTAAGTACCACAACTTCTTTATCCATTTTTCGCTTTATGCGATATTGAACTTGTACCGTAAACGAGTTTCTTGTAAACAGAGCCGTCCCAAACTTTGGGGTGGCTGTGTCTTTTTGATTTTAATTTCCCTAAGCTATAGGACCATAAGTGGAAGTGCCCTAGGCTCTGTTGCTTTGTTTTTTAGATGTTTCAGGAAACACCATACACTTCTCCCGAGTGGCTGTTGGCAAGTTACATCCCGCCCATCAGCATAACAAGGCTCCCAGTTCTCCATGGCCTGTCCTGCCTTTCTGGATTTTACACTTTTTTCAGATGGCCCTTTTGACGGGGGGGGAAGTGAGACTTCATTGTAGTGCAGATTTCCTTTGCAAGCTTGCTTGGTTGGCCAAAAAGGGCGTATGCGTTTTTTCCTGAATATATTCAGGAAAAAACGCATACGCCCTTTTTGGCCAAGTGCATCATTGTCGACCTTCTGCCTCTTTTCCTATGCTTTAAATGCAATTCCAGTCTCCCTCCTGAAATCGGTTTCCTGCAATTCTGCCCGGCTTTCAAGTCCTCTTGGCAGCCTTACTTCAGTATATTTTTGGATGATAGCTGTCATTTATAACTCTGCAGGTTTGTGAATTACAGTGCCCCTGAGCTCCTTTCTTCAACTCGCTTTCTTGTGAGCTGGCCGCAACACCGCAGGATTCCTTCAGGCCCTAATCTGGTTCCGGCATGGCACGCTGAGCCTTTGGTTAATTCCTCTTCCTGGTGGGAAATGAGAGTTAAATTTTCCCGTCCAGACACCTCCAGCTAGTCTCTCACTGGTTCTCCCTATTCCTGTTCATCTTCCGCGGAATTTGCAAACTGGGCCAAACAGGAGGTTAAAGGCACTGACTCTCCAAGTCGGGAGAGTGTTAGTAAAGCATCTGGAATGTTTCACCCGAGTACCAGGGGACGAGAACTGAGACATATTTCAACACGTCTCCCGATCACACGGTTGATCATACTCTGGGTTCCACATGCATGTTTTAGCTGAAGGAAGAATCCCTTAAACCTGGAGAGTTGAGACCCGTGGAATGGGTACCATGCAATATGACTTCAAAGGGTCTTCATTTGCTCACCAAAACTCTCCAATCCTATCACTGCTGCGTTTTTGCCCCTGTACACACGATTGATTCACTTTCAGAGACATAGTAATCCATAGGTTTTAAGATACTTACTAGTCAGGTACATTATTAGGCGTTTAATATGGGGTTTTGAGTCCATTTCGTTGAGCAAGGAGTAGCTCTTGTCTATTACATATTTGGCTTAAGGAACTTTATCTGTGCTCATTTCAATCTCTGGTTTTATGCAGCACCCCAACTCACCTTTCCCCTTAAGCAAGCATAAGTTGGTTTTCTAAATTTGGGACCATGTTCTGTTTTGAAATTCAGTTCCTGTGTAGCCAAGTTTACATTCCGTGTATTAGTGATATCTTATGATGTTTCTTTTTCTGTGTGACTTATTTCAGTTAGAATCATCATACCTGAATCCACGCATTATGCTGCTATGGGCCTGATGACATAGATGTCATTGCTGAGTGATATTGCATTGTACGTAAGTACCACAACTTCTTTATCCATTTTTCGCTTTATGCGATATTGAACTTGTACCGTAAACGAGTTTCTTGTAAACAGAGCCGTCCCAAACTTTGGGGTGGCTGTGTCTTTTTGATTTTAATTTCCCTAAGTATAGGACCATAAGTGGAAGTGCCCTAGGCTCTGTTGCTTTGTTTTTTAGATGTTTCAGGAAACACCATACACTTCTCCCGAGTGGCTGTTGGCAAGTTACATCCCACCCATCAGCATAACAAGGCTCCCAGGTCTCCATGGCCTGTCCTGCCTTTCTGGATTTTACACTTTTTTCAGATGGCCCTTTTGACGGGGGGGGGGAAGTGAGACTTCATTGTAGTGCAGATTTCCTTTGCAAGCTTGCTTGGTTGGCCAAAAAGGGCGTATGCGTTTTTTCCTGAATATATTCAGGAAAAAACGCATACGCCCTTTTTGGCCAAGTGCATCATTGTCGACCTTCTGCCTCTTTTCCTATGCTTTAAATGCAATTCCAGTCTACCTCCTGAAATCGGTTTCCTGCAATTCTGCCCGGCTTTCAAGTCCTCTTGGCAGCCTTACTTCAGTATATTTTTGGATGATAGCTGTCATTTATAACTCTGCAGGTTTGTGAATTACAGTGCCCCTGAGCTCCTTTCTTCAACTCGCTTTCTTGTGTGCTGGCCGCAACACCGCAGGATTGCTTCAGGCCCTAATCTGGTTCCGGCATGGCACGCTGAGCCTTTGGTTAATTCCTGTTCCTGGTGGTAAATGAGAGTTAAATTTTCCCGTCCAGACACCTCCAGCTAGTCTCTCATTGGTTCTCCCTATTCCTGTTCATCTTCCGCGGAATTTGCAAACTGGGCCAAACAGGAGGTTAAAGGCACTGACTCTCCAAGTCGGGAGAGTGTTAGTAAAGCATCTGGAATGTTGCACCCGAGTACCAGGGGACGAGAACTGAGACATATTTCAACACGTCTCCCGATCACACGGTTGATCATACTCTGGGTTCCACATGCATGTTTTAGCTGAAGGAAGAATCCCTTAAACCTGGAGAGTTGAGACCCGTGGAATGGGTACCATGCAATATGACTTCAAAGGGTCTTCATTTGCTCACCAAAACTCTCCAATCCTATCACTGCTGCGTTTTTGCCCCTGTACTCACGATTGATTCACTTTCAGAGACATAGCAATCCATAGGTTTTAAGATACTTACTAGTCAGGTACATTATTAGGCGTTTAATATGGGGTTTTGAGTCCATTTCGTTGAGCAAGGAGTAGCTCTTGTCTATTACATATTTGGCTTAAGGAACTTTATCTGTGCTCATTTCAATCTCTGGTTTTATGCAGCACCCCAACTCACCTTTCCCCTTAAGCAAGCATAAGTTGGTTTTCTAAATTTGGGACCCTGTTCTGTTTTGTAATTCAGTTCTTTGTAGCCAAGTTTACATTCCGTGTATTAGTGATATCTTATGATGTTTCTTTTTCTGTGTGACTTATTTCAGTTAGAATCATCATACCTGAATCCACTCATTATGCTGCTATGGGCCTGATGACATAGATGTCATTGCTGAGTGATATTGCATTGTACGTAAGTACCACAACTTCTTTATCCATTTTTCGCTTTATGCGATATTGAACTTGTACCGTAAACGAGTTTCTTGTAAACAGAGCCGTCCCAAACTTTGGGGTGGCTGTGTCTTTTTGATTTTAATTTCCCTAAGCTATAGGACCATAAGTGGAAGTGCCCTAGGCTCTGTTGCTTTGTTTTTTAGATGTTTCAGGAAACACCATACACTTCTCCCGAGTGGCTGTTGGCAATTTACATCCCGCCCATCAGCATAACAAGGCTCCCAGTTCTCCATGGCCTGTCCTGCCTTTCTGGATTTTACACTTTTTTCAGATGGCCCTTTTGACGGGGGGGAAGTGAGACTTCATTGTAGTGCAGATTTCCTTTGCAAGCTTGCTTGCTTGGCCAAAAAGGGCGTATGCGTTTTTTCCTGAATATATTCAGGAAAAAACGCATACGCCCTTTTTGGCCAAGTGCATCATTGTCGACCTTCTGCCTCTTTTCCTATGCTTTAAATGCAATTCCAGTCTACCTCCTGAAATCGGTTTCCTGCAATTCTGCCCGGCTTTCAAGTCCTCTTGGCAGCCTTACTTCAGTATATTTTTGGATGATAGCTGTCATTTATAACTCTGCAGGTTTGTGAATTACAGTGCCCCTGAGCTCCTTTCTTCAACTCGCTTTCTTGTGAGCTGGCCGCAACACCGCAGGATTGCTTCAGGCCCTAATCTGGTTCCGGCATGGCACGCTGAGCCTTTGGTTAATTCCTCTTCCTGGTGGGAAATGAGAGTTAAATTTTCCCGTCCAGACACCTCCAGCTAGTCTCTCATTGGTTCTCCCTATTCCTGTTCATCTTCCGTGGAATTTGCAAACTGGGCCAAAGAGGAGGTTAAAGGCACTGACTCTCCAAGTCGGGAGAGTGTTAGTAAAGCATCTGGAATGTTGCACCCGAGTACCAGGGGACGAGAACTGAGACATATTTCAACACGTCTCCCGATCACACGGTTGATCATACTCTGGGTTCCACATGCATGTTTTAGCTGAAGGAAGAATCCCTTAAACCTGGAGAGTTGAGACCCGTGGAATGGGTACCATGCAATATGACTTCAAAGGGTCTTCATTTGCTCACCAAAACTCTCCAATCCTATCACTGCTGCGTTTTTGCCCCTGTACACACGATTGATTCACTTTCAGAGACATAGTAATCCATAGGTTTTAAGATACTTACTAGTCAGGTACATTATTAGGCGTTTAATATGGGGTTTTGAGTCCATTTCGTTGAGCAAGGAGTAGCTCTTGTCTATTACATATTTGGCTTAAGGAACTTTATCTGTGCTCATTTCAATCTCTGGTTTTATGCAGCACCCCAACTCACCTTTCCCCTTAAGCAAGCATAAGTTGGTTTTCTAAATTTGGGACCATGTTCTGTTTTGAAATCCAGTTCCTGTGTAGCCAAGTTTACATTCCGTGTATTAGTGATATCTTATGATGTTTCTTTTTCTGTGTGACTTATTTCAGTTAGAATCATCATACCTGAATCCACTCATTATGCTGCTATGGGCCTGATGACATAGATGTCATTGCTGAGTGATATTGCATTGTACGTAAGTACCACAACTTCTTTATCCATTTTTCGCTTTATGCGATATTGAACTTGTACCGTAAACGAGTTTCTTGTAAACAGAGCCATCCCAAACTTTGGGGTGGCTGTGTCTTTTTGATTTTAATTTCCCTAAGCTATAGGACCATAAGTGGAAGTGCCCTAGGCTCTGTTGCTTTGTTTTTTAGATGTTTCAGGAAACACCATACACTTCTCCCGAGTGGCTGTTGGCAAGTAACATCCCGCCCATCAGCATAACAAGGCTCCCAGTTCTCCATGGCCTGTCCTGCCTTTCTGGATTTTACACTTTTTTCAGATGGCCCTTTTGACGGGGGGGAAGTGAGACTTCATTGTAGTGCAGATTTCCTTTGCAAGCTTGCTTGGTTGGCCAAAAAGGGCGTATGCGTTTTTTCCTGAATATATTCAGGAAAAAACGCATACGCCCTTTTTGGCCAAGTGCATCATTGTCGACCTTCTGCCTCTTTTCCTATGCTTTAAATGCAATTCCAGTCTACCTCCTGAAATCGGTTTCCTGCAATTCTGCCCGGCTTTCAAGTCCTCTTGGCAGCCTTACTTCAGTATATTTTTGGATGATAGCTGTCATTTATAACTCTGCAGGTTTGTGAATTACAGTGCCCCTGAGCTCCTTTCTTCAACTCGCTTTCTTGTGAGCTGGCCGCAACACCGCAGGATTGCTTCAGGCCCTAATTTGGTTCTGGCATGGCACGCTGAGCCTTTGGTTAATTCCTCTTCCTGGTGGGAAATGAGAGTTAAATTTTCCCGTCCAGACACCTCCAGCTAGTCTCTCATTGGTTCTCCCTATTCCTGTTCATCTTCCGCGGAATTTGCAAACTGGGCCAAACAGGAGGTTAAAGGCACTGACTCTCCAAGTAGGGAGAGTGTTAGTAAAGCATCTGGAATGTTGCACCCGAGTACCAGGGGACGAGAACTGAGACATATTTCAACACGTCTCCCGATCACACGGTTGATCATACTCTGGGTTCCACATGCATGTTTTAGCTGAAGGAAGAATCCCTTAAACCTGGAGAGTTGAGACCCGTGGAATGGGTACCATGCAATATGACTTCAAAGGGTCTTCATTTGCTCACCAAAACTCTCCAATCCTATCACTGCTGCGTTTTTGCCCCTGTACTCACGATTGATTCACTTTCAGAGACATAGCAATCCATAGGTTTTAAGATACTTACTAGTCAGGTACATTATTAGGCGTTTAATATGGGGTTTTGAGTCCATTTCGTTGAGCAAGGAGTAGCTCTTGTCTATTACATATTTGGCTTAAGGAACTTTATCTGTGCTCATTTCAATCTCTGGTTTTATGCAGCACCCCAACTCACCTTTCCCCTTAAGCAAGCATAAGTTGGTTTTCTAAATTTGGGACCATGTTCTGTTTTGAAATTCAGTTCCTGTGTAGCCAAGTTTACATTCCGTGTATTAGTGATATCTTATGATGTTTCTTTTTCTGTGTGACTTATTTCAGTTAGAATCATCATACCTGAATCCACTCATTATGCTGCTATGGGCCTGATGACATAGATGTCATTGCTGAGTGATATTGCATTGTACGTAAGTACCACAACTTCTTTATCCATTTTTCGCTTTATACGATATTGAACTTGTACCGTAAACGAGTTTCTTGTAAACAGAGCCATCCCAAACTTTGGGGTGGCTGTGTCTTTTTGATTTTAATTTCCCTAAGCTATAGGACCATAAGTGGAAGTGCCCTAGGCTCTGTTGCTTTGTTTTTTAGATGTTTCAGGAAACACCATACACTTCTCCCGAGTGGCTGTTGGCAAGTTACATCCCGCCCATCAGCATAACAAGGCTCCCAGTTCTCCATGGCCTGTCCTGCCTTTCTGGATTTTACACTTTTTTCAGATGGCCCTTTTGACTGGGGGGGAAGTGAGACTTCATTGTAGTGCAGATTTCCTTTGCAAGCTTGCTTGGTTGGCCAAAAAGGGCGTATGCGTTTTTTCCTGAATATATTCAGGAAAAAACGCATACGCCCTTTTTGGCCAAGTGCATCATTGTCGACCTTCTGCCTCTTTTCCTATGCTTTAAATGCAATTCCAGTCTACCTCCTGAAATCGGTTTCCTGCAATTCTGCCCGGCTTTCAAGTCCTCTTGGCAGCCTTACTTCAGTATATTTTTGGATGATAGCTGTCATTTATAACTCTGCAGGTTTGTGAATTACAGTGCCCCTGAGCTCCTTTCTTCAACTCGCTTTCTTGTGAGCTGGCCGCAACACCGCAGGATTGCTTCAGGCCCTAATCTGGTTCCGGCATGGCACGCTGAGCCTTTGGTTAATTCCTCTTCCTGGTGGGAAATGAGAGTTAAATTTTCCCGTCCAGACACCTCCAGCTAGTCTCTCATTGGTTCTCCCTATTCCTGTTCATCTTCCGCGGAATTTGCAAACTGGGCCAAACAGGAGGTTAAAGGCACTGACTCTCCAAGTCGGTAGAGTGTTAGTAAAGCATCTGGAATGTTGCACCCGAGTACCAGGGGACAAGAACTGAGACATATTTCAACACGTCTCCCGATCACACGGTTGATCATACTCTGGGTTCCACATGCATGTTTTAGCTGAAGGGAGAATCCCTTAAACCTGGAGAGTTGAGACCCGTGGAATGGGTACCATGCAATATGACTTCAAAGGGTCTTCATTTGCTCACCAAAACTCTCCAATCCTATCACTGCTGCGTTTTTGCCCCTGTACTCACGATTGATTCACTTTCAGAGACATAGCAATCCATAGGTTTTAAGATACTTACTAGTCAGGTACATTATTAGGCGTTTAATATGGGGTTTTGGGTCCATTTCGTTGAGCAAGGAGTAGCTCTTGTCTATTACATATTTGGCTTAAGGAACTTTATCTGTGCTCATTTCAATCTCTGGTTTTATGCAGCACCCCAACTCACCTTTCCCCTTAAGCAAGCATAAGTTGGTTTTCTAAATTTGGGACCATGTTCTGTTTTGAAATTCAGTTCCTGTGTAGCCAAGTTTACAATCCGTGTATTAGTGATATCTTATGATGTTTCTTTTTCTGTGTGACTTATTTCAGTTAGAATCATCATACCTGAATCCACTCATTATGCTGCTATGGGCCTGATGACATAGATGTCATTGCTGAGTGATATTGCATTGTACGTAAGTACCACAACTTCTTTATCCATTTTTCGCTTTATGCGATATTGAACTTGTACCGTAAACGAGTTTCTTGTAAACAGAGCCATCCCAAACTTTGGGGTGGCTGTGTCTTTTTGATTTTAATTTCCCTAAGCTATAGGACCATAAGTGGAAGTGCCCTAGGCTCTGTTGCTTTGTTTTTTAGATGTTTCAGGAAACACCATACACTTCTCCCGAGTGGCTGTTGGCAAGTTACATCCCGCCCATCAGCATAACAAGGCTCCCAGTTCTCCATGGCCTGTCCTGCCTTTCTGGATTTTACACTTTTTTCAGATGGCCCTTTTGACGGGGGGGAAGTGAGACTTCATTGTAGTGCAGATTTCCTTTGCAAGCTTGATTAGTTGGCCAAAAAGGGCGTATGCGTTTTTTCCTGAATATATTCAGGAAAAAACGCATACGCCCTTTTTGGCCAAGTGCATCATTGTCGACCTTCTGCCTCTTTTCCTATGCTTTAAATGCAATTCCAGTCTACCTCCTGAAATCGGTTTCCTGCAATTCTGCCCGGCTTTCAAGTCCTCTTGGCAGCCTTACTTCAGTATATTTTTGGATGATAGCTGTCATTTATAACTCTGCAGGTTTGTGAATTACAGTGCCCCTGAGCTCCTTTCTTCAACTCGCTTTCTTGTGAGCTGGCCGCAACACCGCAGGATTGCTTCAGGCCCTAATCTGGTTCCGGCATGGTACGCTGAGCCTTTGCTTAATTGCTCTTCCTGGTGGGAAATGAGAGTTAAATTTTCCCGTCCAGACACCTCCAGCTAGTCTCTCATTGGTTCTCCCTATTCCTGTTCATCTTCCGCGGAATTTGCAAAGTGGGCCAAACAGGAGGTTAAAGGCACTGACTCTCCAAGTCGGGAGAGTGTTAGTAAAGCATCTGGAATGTTGCACCCGAGTACCAGGGGACGAGAACTGAGACATATTTCAACACGTCTCCCGATCACACGGTTGATCATACTCTGGGTTCCACATGCATGTTTTAGCTGAAGGAAGAATCCCTTAAACCTGGAGAGTTGAGACCCGTGGAATGGGTACCATGCAATATGACTTCAAAGGGTCTTCATTTGCTCACCAAAACTCTCCAATCCTATCACTGCTGCGTTTTTGCCCCTGTACTCACGATTGATTCACTTTCAGAGACATAGCAATCCATAGGTTTTAAGATACTTACTAGTCAGGTACATTATTAGGCGTTTAATATGGGGTTTTGAGTCCATTTCGTTGAGCAAGGAGTAGCTCTTGTCTATTACATATTTGGCTTAAGGAACTTTATCTGTGCTCATTTCAATCTCTGGTTTTATGCAGCACCCCAACTCACCTTTCCCCTTAAGCAAGCATAAGTTGGTTTTCTAAATTTGGGACCATGTTCTGTTTTGAAATTCAGTTCCTGTGTAGCCAAGTTTACATTCCGTGTATTAGTGATATCTTATGATGTTTCTTTTTCTGTGTGACTTATTTCAGTTAGAATCATCATACCTGAATCCACTCATTATGCTGCTATGGGCCTGATGACATAGATGTCATTGCTGAGTGATATTGCATTGTACGTAAGTACCACAACTTCTTTATCCATTTTTCGCTTTATGCGATATTGAACTTGTACCGTAAACGAGTTTCTTGTAAACAGAGCCATCCCAAACTTTGGGGTGGCTGTGTCTTTTTGATTTTAATTTCCCTAAGCTATAGGACCATAAGTGGAAGTGCCCTAGGCTCTGTTGCTTTGTTCTTTAGATGTTTCAGGAAACACCATACACTTCTCCCGAGTGGCTGTTGGCAAGTTACATCCCGCCCATCAGCATAACAAGGCTCCCAGTTCTCCATGGCCTGTCCTGCCTTTCTGGATTTTACACTTTTTTCAGATGGCCCTTTTGACGGGGGGGAAGTGAGACTTCATTGTAGTGCAGATTTCCTTTGCAAGCTTGCTTGGTTGGCCAAAAAGGGCGTATGCGTTTTTTCCTGAGTATATTCAGGAAAAAACGCATACGCCCTTTTTGGCCAAGTGCATCATTGTCGACCTTCTGCCTCTTTTCCTATGCTTTAAATGCAATTCCAGTCTACCTCCTGAAATCGGTTTCCTGCAATTCTGCCCGGCTTTCAAGTCCTCTTGGCAGCCTTACTTCAGTATATTTTTGGATGATAGCTGTCATTTATAACTCTGCAGGTTTGTGAATTACAGTGCCCCTGAGCTCCTTTCTTCAACTCGCTTTCTTGTGAGCTGGCCGCAACACCGCAGGATTGCTTCAGGCCCTAATCTGGTTCCGGCATGGCACGCTGAGCCTTTGGTTAATTCCTCTTCCTGGTGGGAAATGAGAGTTAAATTTTCCCGTCCAGACACCTCCAGCTAGTCTCTCATTGGTTCTCCCTATTCCTGTTCATCTTCCGCGGAATTTGCAAACTGGGCCAAACAGGAGGTTAAAGGCACTGACTCTCCAAGTCGGGAGAGTGTTAGTAAAGCATCTGGAATGTTGCACCCGAGTACCAGGGGACGAGAACTGAGACATATTTCAACACGTCTCCCGATCACACGGTTGATCATACTCTGGGTTCCACATGCATGTTTTAGCTGAAGGAAGAATCCCTTAAACCTGGAGAGTTGAGACCCGTGGAATGGGTACCATGCAATATGACTTCAAAGGGTCTTCATTTGCTCACCAAAACTCTCCAATCCTATCACTGCTGCGTTTTTGCCCCTGTACTCACGATTGATTCACTTTCAGAGACATAGCAATCCATAGGTTTTAAGATACTTACTAGTCAGGTACATTATTAGGCGTTTAATATGGGGTTTTGAGTCCATTTCGTTGAGCAAGGAGTAGCTCTTGTCTATTACATATTTCGCTTAAGGAACTTTATCTGTGCTCATTTCAATCTCTGGTTTTATGCAGCACCCCAACTCACCTTTCCCCTTAAGCAAGCATAAGTTGGTTTTCTAAATTTGGGACCATGTTCTGTTTTGAAATTCAGTTCCTGTGTAGCCAAGTTTACATTCCGTGTATTAGTGATATCTTATGATGTTTCTTTTTCTGTGTGACTTATTTCAGTTAGAATCATCATACCTGAATCCACTCATTATGCTGCTATGGGCCTGATGACATAGATGTCATTGCTGAGTGATATTGCATTGTACGTAAGTACCACAACTTCTTTATCCATTTTTCGCTTTATGCGATATTGAACTTGTACCGTAAACGAGTTTCTTGTAAACAGAGCCATCCCAAACTTTGGGGTGGCTGTGTCTTTTTGATTTTAATTTCCCTAAGCTATAGGACCATAAGTGGAAGTGCCCTAGGCTCTGTTGCTTTGTTTTTTAGATGTTTCAGGAAACACCATACACTTCTCCCGAGTGGCTGTTGGCAAGTTACATCCCGCCCATCAGCATAACAAGGCTCCCAGTTCTCCATGGCCTGTCCTGCCTTCTGGATTTTACACTTTTTTCAGATGGCCCTTTTGACGGGGGGGAAGTGAGACTTCATTGTAGTGCAGATTCCCTTTGCAAGCTTGTTTGGTTGGCCAAAAAGGGCGTATGCGTTTTTTCCTGAATATATTCAGGAAAAAACGCATACGCACTTTTTGGCCAAGTGCATCATTGTCGACCTTCTGCCTCTTTTCCTATGCTTTAAATGCAATTCCAGTCTACCTCCTGAAATCGGTTTCCTGCAATTCTGCCCGGCTTTCAAGTCCTCTTGGCAGCCTTACTTCAGTATATTTTTGGATGATAGCTGTCATTTATAACTCTGCAGGTTTGTGAATTACAGTGCCCCTGAGCTCCTTTCTTCAACTCGCTTTCTTGTGAGCTGGCCGCAACACCGCAGGATTGCTTCAGGCCCTAATCTGGTTCCGGCATGGCACGCTGAGCCTTTGGTTAATTCCTCTTCCTGGTGGGAAATGAGAGTTAAATTTTCCCGTCCAGACACCTCCAGCTAGTCTCTCATTGGTTCTCCCTATTCCTGTTCATCTTCCGTGGAATTTGTAAACTGGGCCAAACAGGAGGTTAAAGGCACTGACTCTCCAAGTCGGGAGAGTGTTAGTAAAGCATCTGGAATGTTGCACCCGAGTACCAGGGGACGAGAACTGAGACATATTTCAACACGTCTCCCGATCACACGGTTGATCATACTCTGGGTTCCACATGCATGTTTTAGCTGAAGGAAGAATCCCTTAAACCTGGAGAGTTGAGACCCGTGGAATGGGTACCATGCAATATGACTTCAAAGGGTCTTCATTTGCTCACCAAAACTCTCCAATCCTATCACTGCTGCGTTTTTGCCCCTGTACTCACGATTGATTCACTTTCAGAGACATAGTAATCCATAGGTTTTAAGATACTTACTAGTCAGGTACATTATTAGGCGTTTAATATGGGGTTTTGAGTCCATTTCGTTGAGCAAGGTGTAGCTCTTGTCTGTTACATATTTTGCTTAAGGAACTTTATCTGTGCTCATTTCAATCTCTGGTTTTATGAAGCACCCCAACTCACCTTTCCCCTTAAGCAAGCATAAGTTGGTTTTCTAAATTTGGGACCATGTTCTGTTTTGAAATCCAGTTCCTGTGTAGCCAAGTTTACATTCCATGTATTAGTGATATCTTATGATGTTTCTTTTTCTGTGTGACTTATTTCAGTTAGAATCATCATACCTGAATCCACTCATTATGCTGCTATGGGCCTGATGACATAGATGTCATTGCTGAGTGATATTGCATTGTACGTAAGTACCACAACTTCTTTATCCATTTTTCGCTTTATGCGATATTGAACTTGTACCGTAAACGAGTTTCTTGTAAACAGAGCCATCCCAAACTTTGGGGTGGCTGTGTCTTTTTGATTTTAATTTCCCTAAACTATAGGACCATAAGTGGAAGTGCCCTAGGCTCTGTTGCTTTGTTTTTTAGATGTTTCAGGAAACACCATACACTTCTCCCGAGTGGCTGTTGGCAAGTTACATCCCGCCCATCAGCATAACAAGGCTCCCAGTTCTCCATGGCCTGTCCTGCCTTCTGGATTTTACACTTTTTTCAGATGGCCCTTTTGACGGGGGGGGGGAAGTGAGACTTCATTGTAGTGCAGATTTCCTTTGCAAGCTTGCTTGGTTGGCCAAAAAGGGCGTATGCGTTTTTTCCTGAATATATTCAGGAAAAAACGCATACGCCCTTTTTGGCCAAGTGCATCATTGTCGACCTTCTGCCTCTTTTCCTATGCTTTAAATGCAATTCCAGTCTACCTCCTGAAATCGGTTTCCTGCAATTCTGCCCGGCTTTCAAGTCCTCTTGGCAGCCTTACTTCAGTATATTTTTGGATGATAGCTGTCATTTATAACTCTGCAGGTTTGTGAATTACAGTGCCCCTGAGCTCCTTTCTTCAACTCGCTTTCTTGTGAGCTGGCCGCAACACCGCAGGATTGCTTCAGGCCCTAATCTGGTTCCGGCATGGCACGCTGAGCCTTTGGTTAATTCCTCTTCCTGGTGGGAAATGAGAGTTAAATTTTCCCGTCCAGACACCTCCAGCTAGTCTCTCATTGGTTCTCCCTATTCCTGTTCATCTTCCGCGGAATTTGCAAACTGGGCCAAACAGGAGGTTAGAGGCACTGACTCTCCAAGTCGGGAGAGTGTTAGTAAAGCATCTGGAATGTTGCACCCGAGTACCAGGGGACGAGAACTGAGACATATTTCAACACGTCTCCCGATCACACGGTTGATCATACTCTGGGTTCCACATGCATGTTTTAGCTGAAGGAAGAATCCCTTAAACCTGGAGAGTTGAGACCCGTGGAATGGGTACCATGCAATATGACTTCAAAGGGTCTTCATTTGCTCACCAAAACTCTCCAATCCTATCACTGCTGCGTTTTTGCCCCTGTACTCACGATTGATTCACTTTCAGAGACATAGCAATCCATAGGTTTTAAGATACTTACTAGTCAGGTACATTATTAGGCGTTTAATATGGGGTTTTGAGTCCATTTCGTTGAGCAAGGAGTAGCTCTTGTCTATTACATATTTGGCTTAAGGAACTTTATCTGTGCTCATTTCAATCTCTGGTTTTATGCAGCACCCCAACTCACCTTTCCCCTTAAGCAAGCATAAGTTGGTTTTCTAAATTTGGGACCATGTTCTGTTTTGAAATCCAGTTCCTGTGTAGCCAAGTTTACATTCCGTGTATTAGTGATATCTTATGATGTTTCTTTTTCTGTGTGACTTATTTCAGTTAGAATCATCATACCTGAATCCACTCATTATGCTGCTATGGGCCTGATGACATAGATGTCATTGCTGAGTGATATTGCATTGTACGTAAGTACCACAACTTCTTTATCCATTTTTCGCTTTATGCGATATTGAACTTGTACCGTAAACGAGTTTCTTGTAAACAGAGCCATCCCAAACTTTGGGGTGGCTGTGTCTTTTTGATTTTAATTTCCCTAAGCTATAGGACCATAAGTGGAAGTGCCCTAGGCTCTGTTGCTTTGTTTTTTAGATGTTTCAGGAAACACCATACACTTCTCCCGAGTGGCTGTTGGCAATTTACATCCCGCCCATCAGCATAACAAGGCTCCCAGTTCTCCATGGCCTGTCCTGCCTTTCTGGATTTTACACTTTTTTCAGATGGCCCTTTTGAGGGGGGGGAAGTGAGACTTCATTGTAGTGCAGATTTCCTTTGCAAGCTTGCTTGGTTGGCCAAAAAGGGCGTATGCGTTTTTTCCTGAATATATTCAGGAAAAAACGCATACGCCCTTTTTGGCCAAGTGCATCATTGTCGACCTTCTGCCTCTTTTCCTATGCTTTAAATGCAATTCCAGTCTACCTCCTGAAATCGGTTTCCTGCAATTCTGCCCGGCTTTCAAGTCCTCTTGGCAGCCTTACTTCAGTATATTTTTGGATGATAGCTGTCATTTATAACTCTGCAGGTTTGTGAATTACAGTGCCCCTGAGCTCCTTTCTTCAACTCGCTTTCTTGTGAGCTGGCCGCAACACCGCAGGATTGCTTCAGGCCCTAATCTGGTTCCGGCATGGCACGCTGAGCCTTTGGTTAATTCCTCTTCCTGGTGGGAAATGAGAGTTAAATTTTCCCGTCCAGACACCTCCAGCTAGTCTCTCATTGGTTCTCCCTATTCCTGTTCATCTTCCGTGGAATTTGCAAACTGGGCCAAAGAGGAGGTTAAAGGCACTGACTCTCCAAGTCGGGAGAGTGTTAGTAAAACATCTGGATTGTTGCACCCGAGTTCAAGGGGACGAGAACTGAGACATATTTCAACACGTCTCCCGATCACACGGTTGATCATACTCTGGGTTCCACATGCATGTTTTAGCTGAAGGAAGAATCCCTTAAACCTGGAGAGTTGAGACCCGTGGAATGGGTACCATGCAATATGACTTCAAAGGGTCTTCATTTGCTCACCAAAACTCTCCAATCCTATCACTGCTGCGTTTTTGCCCCTGTACTCACGATTGATTCACTTTCAGAGACATAGTAATCCATAGGTTTTAAGATACTTACTAGTCAGGTACATTATTAGGCGTTTAATATGGGGTTTTGAGTCCATTTCGTTGAGCAAGGAGTAGCTCTTGTCTATTACATATTTGGCTTAAGGAACTTTATCTGTGCTCATTTCAATCTCTGGTTTTATGCAGCACCCCAACTCACCTTTCCCCTTAAGCAAGCATAAGTTGGTTTTCTAAATTTGGGACCATGTTCTGTTTTGAAATCCAGTTCCTGTGTAGCCAAGTTTACATTCCGTGTATTAGTGATATCTTATGATGTTTCTTTTTCTGTGTGACTTATTTCAGTTAGAATCATCATACCTGAATCCACTCATCATGCTGCTATGGGCCTGATGACATAGATGTCATTGCTGAGTGATATTGCATTGTACGTAAGTACCACAACTTCTTTATCCATTTTCCGCTTTATGCGATATTGAACTTGTACCGTAAACGAGTTTCTTGTAAACAGAGCCATCCCAAACTTTGGGGTGGCTGTGTCTTTTTGATTTTAATTTCCCTAAGCTATAGGACCATAAGTGGAAGTGCCCTAGGCTCTGTTGCTTTGTTTTTTAGATGTTTCAGGAAACACCATACACTTCTCCAGAGTGGCTGTTGGCAAGTTACATCCCGCCCATCAGCATAACAAGGCTCCCAGTTCTCCATGGCCTGTCCTGCCTTTCTGGATTTTACACTTTTTTCAGATGGCCCTTTTGACGGGTGGGAAGTGAGACTTCATTGTAGTGCAGATTTCCTTTTCAAGCTTGCTTGGTTGGCCAAAAAGGGCGTATGCGTTTTTTCCTGAATATATTCAGGAAAAAACGCATACGCCCTTTTTGGCCAAGTGCATCATTGTCGACCTTCTGCCTCTTTTCCTATGCTTTAAATGCAATTCCAGTCTACCTCCTGAAATCGGTTTCCTGCAATTCTGCCCGGCTTTCAAGTCCTCTTGGCAGCCTTACTTCAGTATATTTTTGGATGATAGCTGTCATTTATAACTCTGCAGGTTTGTGAATTACAGTGCCCCTGAGCTCCTTTCTTCAACTCGCTTTCTTGTGAGCTGGCCGCAACACCGCAGGATTGCTTCAGGCCCTAATCTGGTTCCGGCATGGCACGCTGAGCCTTTGCTTAATTGCTCTTCCTGGTGGGAAATGAGAGTTAAATTTTCCCGTCCAGACACCTCCAGCTAGTCTCTCATTGGTTCTCCCTATTCCTGTTCATCTTCCGCGGAATTTGCAAACTGGGCCAAACAGGAGGTTAAAGGCACTGACTCTCCAAGTCGGGAGAGTGTTAGTAAAGCATCTGGAATGTTGCACCCGAGTACCAGGGGACGAGAACTGAGACATATTTCAACACGTCTCCCGATCACACGGTTGATCATACTCTGGGTTCCACATGCATGTTTTAGCTGAAGGAAGAATCCCTTAAACCTGGAGAGTTGAGACCCGTGGAATGGGTACCATGCAATATGACTTCAAAGGGTCTTCATTTGCTCACCAAAACTCTCCAATCCTATCACTGCTGCGTTTTTGCCCCTGTACTCACGATTGATTCACTTTCAGAGACATAGCAATCCATAGGTTTTAAGATACTTACTAGTCAGGTACATTATTAGGCGTTTAATATGGGGTTTTGAGTCCATTTCGTTGAGCAAGGAGTAGCTCTTGTCTATTACATATTTGGCTTAAGGAACTTTATCTGTGCTCATTTCAATCTCTGGTTTTATGCAGCACCCCAACTCACCTTTCCCCTTAAGCAAGCATAAGTTGGTTTTCTAAATTTGGGACCATGTTCTGTTTTGAAATCCAGTTCCTGTGTAGCCAAGTTTACATTCCGTGTATTAGTGATATCTTATGATGTTTCTTTTTCTGTGTGACTTATTTCAGTTAGAATCATCATACCTGAATCCACTCATCATGCTGCTATGGGCCTGATGACATAGATGTCATTGCTGAGTGATATTGCATTGTACGTAAGTACCACAACTTCTTTATCCATTTTCCGCTTTATGCGATATTGAACTTGTACCGTAAACGAGTTTCTTGTAAACAGAGCCATCCCAAACTTTGGGGTGGCTGTGTCTTTTTGATTTTAATTTCCCTAAGCTATAGGACCATAAGTGGAAGTGCCCTAGGCTCTGTTGCTTTGTTTTTTAGATGTTTCAGGAAACACCATACACTTCTCCCGAGTGGCTGTTGGCAATTTACATCCCGCCCATCAGCATAACAAGGCTCCCAGTTCTCCATGGCCTGTCCTGCCTTTCTGGATTTTACACTTTTTTCAGATGGCCCTTTTGACGGGGGGGGGGGGGGAAGTGAGACTTCATTGTAGTGCAGATTTCCTTTTCAAGCTTGCTTGGTTGGCCAAAAAGGGCGTATGCGTTTTTTCCTGAATATATTCAGGAAAAAACGCATACGCCCTTTTTGGCCAAGTGCATCATTGTCGACCTTCTGCCTCTTTTCCTATGCTTTAAATGCAATTCCAGTCTACCTCCTGAAATCGGTTTCCTGCAATTCTGCCCGGCTTTCAAGTCCTCTTGGCAGCCTTACTTCAGTATATTTTTGGATGATAGCTGTCATTTATAACTCTGCAGGTTTGTGAATTACAGTGCCCCTGAGCTCCTTTCTTCAACTCGCTTTCTTGTGAGCTGGCCGCAACACCGCAGGATTGCTTCAGGCCCTAATCTGGTTCCAGCATGGCACGCTGAGCCTTTGGTTAATTCCTCTTCCTGGTGGGAAATGAGAGTTAAATTTTCCCGTCCAGACACCTCCAGCTAGTCTCTCATTGGTTCTCCCTATTCCTGTTCATCTTCCGTGGAATTTGTAACCTGGGCCAAAGAGGAGGTTAAAGGCACTGACTCTCCAAGTCGGGAGAGTGTTAGTAAAGCATCTGGAATGTTGCACCCGAGTACCAGGGGACGAGAACTGAGACATATTTCAACACGTCTCCCGATCACACGGTTGATCATACTCTGGGTTCCACATGCATGTTTTAGCTGAAGGAAGAATCCCTTAAACCTGGAGAGTTGAGACCCGTGGAATGGGTACCATGCAATATGACTTCAAAGGGTCTTCATTTGCTCACCAAAACTCTCCAATCCTATCACTGCTGCGTTTTTGCCCCTGTACTCACGATTGATTCACTTTCAGAGACATAGCAATCCATAGGTTTTAAGATACTTACTAGTCAGGTACATTATTAGGCGTTTAATATGGGGTTTTGAGTCCATTTCGTTGAGCAAGGAGTAGCTCTTGTCTGTTACATATTTGGCTTAAGGAACTTTATCTGTGCTCATTTCAATCTCTGGTTTTATGCAGCACCCCAACTCACCTTTCCCCTTAAGCAAGCATAAGTTGGTTTTCTAAATTTGGGACCATGTTCTGTTTTGAAATCCAGTTCCTGTGTAGCCAAGTTTACATTCCGTGTATTAGTGATATCTTATGATGTTTCTTTTTCTGTGTGACTTATTTCAGTTAGAATCATCATACCTGAATCCACTCATCATGCTGCTATGGGCCTGATGACATAGATGTCATTGCTGAGTGATATTGCATTGTACGTAAGTACCACAACTTCTTTATCCATTTTTCGCTTTATGCGATATTGAACTTGTACCGTAAACGAGTTTCTTGTAAACAGAGCCATCCCAAACTTTGGGGTGGCTGTGTCTTTTTGATTTTAATTTCCCTAAGCTATAGGACCATAAGTGGAAGTGCCCTAGGCTCTGTTGCTTTGTTTTTTAGATGTTTCAGGAAACACCATACACTTCTCCCGAGTGGCTGTTGGCAAGTTACATCCCGCCCATCAGCATAACAAGGCTCCCGGTTCTCCATGGCCTGTCCTGCCTTCTGGATTTTACACTTTTTTCAGATGGCCCTTTTGACGGGGGGGGGAAGTGAGACTTCATTGTAGTGCAGATTTCCTTTGCAAGCTTGCTTGGTTGGCCAAAAAGGGCGTATGCGTTTTTTCCTGAATATATTCAGGAAAAAACGCATACGCCCTTTTTGGCCAAGTGCATCATTGTCGACCTTCTGCCTCTTTTCCTATGCTTTAAATGCAATTCCAGTCTACCTCCTGAAATCGGTTTCCTGCAATTCTGCCCGGCTTTCAAGTCCTCTTGGCAGCCTTACTTCAGTATATTTTTGGATGATAGCTGTCATTTATAACTCTGCAGGTTTGTGAATTACAGTGCCCCTGAGCTCCTTTCTTCAACTCGCTTTCTTGTGAGCTGGCCGCAACACCGCAGGATTGCTTCAGGCCCTAATCTGGTTCCGGCATGGCACGCTGAGCCTTTGGTTAATTCCTCTTCCTGGTGGGAAATGAGAGTTAAATTTTCCCGTCCAGACACCTCCAGCTAGTCTCTCATTGGTTCTCCCTATTCCTGTTCATCTTCCGTGGAATTTGCAAACTGGGCCAAACAGGAGGTTAAAGGCACTGACTCTCCAAGTCGGGAGAGTGTTAGTAAAGCATCTGGATTGTTGCACCCGAGTACCAGGGGACGAGAACTGAGACATATTTCAACACGTCTCCCGATCACACAGTTGATCATACTCTGGGTTCCACATGCATGTTTTAGCTGAAGGAAGAATCCCTTAAACCTGGAGAGTTGAGACCCGTGGAATGGGTACCATGCAATATGACTTCAAAGGGTCTTCATTTGCTCACCAAAACTCTCCAATCCTATCACTGCTGCGTTTTTGCCCCTGTACTCACGATTGATTCACTTTCAGAGACATAGCAATCCATAGGTTTTAAGATACTTAGTAGTCAGGTACATTATTAGGCGTTTAATATGGGGTTTTGAGTCCATTTCGTTGAGCAAGGAGTAGCTCTTGTCTATTACATATTTGGCTTAAGGAACTTTATCTGTGCTCATTTCAATCTCTGGTTTTATGCAGCACCCCAACTCACCTTTCCCCTTAAGCAAGCATAAGTTGGTTTTCTAAATTTGGGACCATGTTCTGTTTTGAAATCCAGTTCCTGTGTAGCCAAGTTTACATTCCGTGTATTAGTGATATCTTATGATGTTTCTTTTTCTGTGTGACTTATTTCAGTTAGAATCATCATACCTGAATCCACTCATTATGCTGCTATGGGCCTGATGACATAGATGTCATTGCTGAGTGATATTGCATTGTACGTAAGTACCACAACTTCTTTATCCATTTTTCGCTTTATGCGATATTGAACTTGTACCGTAAACGAGTTTCTTGTAAACAGAGCCATCCCAAACTTTGGGGTGGCTGTGTCTTTTTGATTTTAATTTCCCTAAGCTATAGGACCATAAGTGGAAGTGCCCTAGGCTCTGTTGCTTTGTTTTTTAGATGTTTCAGGAAACACCATACACTTCTCCCGAGTGGCTGTTGGCAAGTTACATCCCGCCCATCAGCATAACAAGGCTCCCGGTTCTCCATGGCCTGTCCTGCCTTCTGGATTTTACACTTTTTTCAGATGGCCCTTTTGACGGGGGGGGGGAAGTGAGACTTCATTGTAGTGCAGATTTCCTTTGCAAGCTTGCTTGCTTGGCCAAAAAGGGCGTATGCGTTTTTTCCTGAATATATTCAGGAAAAAACGCATACGCCCTTTTTGGCCAAGTGCATCATTGTCGACCTTCTGCCTCTTTTCCTATGCTTTAAATGCAATTCCAGTCTACCTCCTGAAATCGGTTTCCTGCAATTCTGCCCGGCTTTCAAGTCCTCTTGGCAGCCTTACTTCAGTATATTTTTGGATGATAGCTGTCATTTATAACTCTGCAGGTTTGTGAATTACAGTGCCCCTGAGCTCCTTTCTTCAACTCGCTTTCTTGTGAGCTGGCCGCAACACCGCAGGATTGCTTCAGGCCCTAATCTGGTTCCGGCATGGCACGCTGAGCCTTTGCTTAATTCCTCTTCCTGGTGGGAAATGAGAGTTAAATTTTCCCGTCCAGACACCTCCAGCTAGTCTCTCATTGGTTCTCCCTATTCCTGTTCATCTTCCACGGAATTTGCAAACTGGGCCAAACAGGAGGTTAAAGGCACTGACTCTCCAAGTCGGGAGAGTGTTAGTAAAGCATCTGGAATGTTTCACCCGAGTACCAGGGGACGAGAACTGAGACATATTTCAACACGTCTCCCGATCACACGGTTGATCATACTCTGGGTTCCACATGCATGTTTTAGCTGAAGGAAGAATCCCTTAAACCTGGAGAGTTGAGACCCGTGGAATGGGTACCATGCAATATGACTTCAAAGGGTCTTCATTTGCTCACCAAAACTCTCCAATCCTATCACTGCTGCGTTTTTGCCCCTGTACTCACGATTGATTCACTTTCAGAGACATAGCAATCCATAGGTTTTAAGATACTTACTAGTCAGGTACATTATTAGGCGTTTAATATGGGGTTTTGAGTCCATTTCGTTGAGCAAGGAGTAGCTCTTGTCTATTACATATTTGGCTTAAGGAACTTTATCTGTGCTCATTTCAATCTCTGGTTTTATGCAGCACCCCAACTCACCTTTCCCCTTAAGCAAGCATAAGTTGGTTTTCTAAATTTGGGACCATGTTCTGTTTTGAAATCCAGTTCCTGTGTAGCCAAGTTTACATTCCGTGTATTAGTGATATCTTATGATGTTTCTTTTTCTGTGTGACTTATTTCAGTTAGAATCATCATACCTGAATCCACTCATTATGCTGCTATGGGCCTGATGACATAGATGTCATTGCTGAGTGATATTGCATTGTACGTAAGTACCACAACTTCTTTATCCATTTTTCGCTTTATGCGATATTGAACTTGTACCGTAAACGAGTTTCTTGTAAACAGAGCCATCCCAAACTTTGGGGTGGCTGTGTCTTTTTGATTTTAATTTCCCTAAGCTATAGGACCATAAGTGGAAGTGCCCTAGGCTCTGTTGCTTTGTTTTTTAGATGTTTCAGGAAACACCATACACTTCTCCCGAGTGGCTGTTGGCAATTTACATCCCGCCCATCAGCATAACAAGGCTCCCAGTTCTCCATGGCCTGTCCTGCCTTTCTGGATTTTACACTTTTTTCAGATGGCCCTTTTGATGGGGGGGGGGAGTGAGACTTCATTGTAGTGCAGATTTCCTTTGCAAGCTTGCTTGGTTGGCCAAAAAGGGCGTATGCGTTTTTTCCTGAATATATTCAGGAAAAAACGCATACGCCCTTTTTGGCCAAGTGCATCATTGTCGACCTTCTGCCTCTTTTCCTATGCTTTAAATGCAATTCCAGTCTACCTCCTGAAATCGGTTTCCTGCAATTCTGCCCGGCTTTCAAGTCCTCTTGGCAGCCTTACTTCAGTATATTTTTGGATGATAGCTGTCATTTATAACTCTGCAGGTTTGTGAATTACAGTGCCCCTGAGCTCCTTTCTTCAACTCGCTTTCTTGTGAGCTGGCCGCAACACCGCAGGATTGCTTCAGGCCCTAATCTGGTTCCGGCATGGCACGCTGAGCCTTTGGTTAATTCCTCTTCCTGGTGGGAAATGAGAGTTAAATTTTCCCGTCCAGACACCTCCAGCTAGTCTCTCATTGGTTCTCCCTATTCCTGTTCATCTTCCGTGGAATTTGCAAACTGGGCCAAACAGGAGGTTAAAGGCACTGACTCTCCAAGTCGGGAGAGTGTTAGTAAAGCATCTGGATTGTTGCACCCGAGTACCAGGGGACGAGAACTGAGACATATTTCAACACGTCTCCCGATCACACGGTTGATCATACTCTGGGTTCCACATGCATGTTTTAGCTGAAGGAAGAATCCCTTAAACCTGGAGAGTTGAGACCCGTGGAATGGGTACCATGCAATATGACTTCAAAGGGTCTTCATTTGCTCACCAAAACTCTCCAATCCTATCACTGCTGCGTTTTTGCCCCTGTACTCACGATTGATTCACTTTCAGAGACATAGCAATCCATAGGTTTTAAGATACTTAGTAGTCAGGTACATTATTAGGCGTTTAATATGGGGTTTTGAGTCCATTTCGTTGAGCAAGGAGTAGCTCTTGTCTATTACATATTTGGCTTAAGGAACTTTATCTGTGCTCATTTCAATCTCTGGTTTTATGCAGCACCCCAACTCACCTTTCCCCTTAAGCAAGCATAAGTTGGTTTTCTAAATTTGGGACCATGTTCTGTTTTGAAATTCAGTTCCTGTGTAGCCAAGTTTACATTCCGTGTATTAGTGATATCTTATGATGTTTCTTTTTCTGTGTGACTTATTTCAGTTAGAATCATCATACCTGAATCCACTTATTATGCTGCTATGGGCCTGATGACATAGATGTCATTGCTGAGTGATATTGCATTGTACGTAAGTACCACAACTTCTTTATCCATTTTTCGCTTTATGCGATATTGAACTTGTACCGTAAACGAGTTTCTTGTAAACAGAGCCATCCCAAACTTTGGGGTGGCTGTGTCTTTTTGATTTTAATTTCCCTAAGCTATAGGACCATAAGTGGAAGTGCCCTAGGCTCTGTTGCTTTGTTTTTTAGATGTTTCAGGAAACACCATACACTTCTCCCGAGTGGCTGTTGGCAATTTACATCCCGCCCATCAGCATAACAAGGCTCCCAGTTCTCCATGGCCTGTCCTGCCTTTCTGGATTTTACACTTTTTTCAGATGGCCCTTTTGATGGGAGGGGGGAGTGAGACTTCATTGTAGTGCAGATTTCCTTTGCAAGCTTGCTTGGTTGGCCAAAAAGGGCGTATGCGTTTTTTCCTGAATATATTCAGGAAAAAACGCATACGCCCTTTTTGGCCAAGTGCATCATTGTCGACCTTCTGCCTCTTTTCCTATGCTTTAAATGCAATTCCAGTCTACCTCCTGAAATCGGTTTCCTGCAATTCTGCCCGGCTTTCAAGTCCTCTTGGCAGCCTTACTTCAGTATATTTTTGGATGATAGCTGTCATTTATAACTCTGCAGGTTTGTGAATTACAGTGCCCCTGAGCTCCTTTCTTCAACTCGCTTTCTTGTGAGCTGGCCGCAACACCGCAGGATTGCTTCAGGCCCTAATCTGGTTCCGGCATGGCACGCTGAGCCTTTGGTTAATTCCTCTTCCTGGTGGGAAATGAGAGTTAAATTTTCCCGTCCAGACACCTCCAGCTAGTCTCTCATTGGTTCTCCCTATTCCTGTTCATCTTCCGTGGAATTTGCAAACTGGGCCAAACAGGAGGTTAAAGGCACTGACTCTCCAAGTCGGGAGAGTGTTAGTAAAGCATCTGGATTGTTGCACCCGAGTACCAGGGGACGAGAAATGAGACATATTTCAACACGTCTCCCGATCACACGGTTGATCATACTCTGGGTTCCACATGCATGTTTTAGCTGAAGGAAGAATCCCTTAAACCTGGAGAGTTGAGACCCGTGGAATGGGTACCATGCAATATGACTTCAAAGGGTCTTCATTTGCTCACCAAAACTCTCCAATCCTATCACTGCTGCGTTTTTGCCCCTGTACTCACGATTGATTCACTTTCAGAGACATAGCAATCCATAGGTTTTAAGATACTTAGTAGTCAGGTACATTATTAGGCGTTTAATATGGGGTTTTGAGTCCATTTCGTTGAGCAAGGAGTAGCTCTTGTCTATTACATATTTGGCTTAAGGAACTTTATCTGTGCTCATTTCAATCTCTGGTTTTATGCAGCACCCCAACTCACCTTTCCCCTTAAGCAAGCATAAGTTGGTTTTCTAAATTTGGGACCATGTTCTGTTTTGAAATCCAGTTCCTGTGTAGCCAAGTTTACATTCCGTGTATTAGTGATATCTTATGATGTTTCTTTTTCTGTGTGACTTATTTCAGTTAGAATCATCATACCTGAATCCACTCATTATGCTGCTATGGGCCTGATGACATAGATGTCATTGCTGAGTGATATTGCATTGTACGTAAGTACCACAACTTCTTTATCCATTTTTCGCTTTATGCGATATTGAACTTGTACCGTAAACGAGTTTCTTGTAAACAGAGCCATCCCAAACTTTGGGGTGGCTGTGTCGTTTTGATTTTAATTTCCCTAAGCTATAGGACCATAAGTGGAAGTGCCCTAGGCTCTGTTGCTTTGTTTTTTAGATGTTTCAGGAAACACCATACACTTCTCCCGAGTGGCTGTTGGCAATTTACATCCCGCCCATCAGCATAACAAGGCTCCCAGTTCTCCATGGCCTGTCCTGCCTTTCTGGATTTTACACTTTTTTCAGATGGCCCTTTTGATGGGGGGGGGGAGTGAGACTTCATTGTAGTGCAGATTTCCTTTGCAAGCTTGCTTGGTTGGCCAAAAAGGGCGTATGCGTTTTTTCCTGAATATATTCAGGAAAAAACGCATACGCCCTTTTTGGCCAAGTGCATCATTGTCGACCTTCTGCCTCTTTTCCTATGCTTTAAATGCAATTCCAGTCTACCTCCTGAAATCGGTTTCCTGCAATTCTGCCCGGCTTTCAAGTCCTCTTGGCAGCCTTACTTCAGTATATTTTTGGATGATAGCTGTCATTTATAACTCTGCAGGTTTGTGAATTACAGTGCCCCTGAGCTCCTTTCTTCAACTCGCTTTCTTGTGAGCTGGCCGCAACACCGCAGGATTGCTTCAGGCCCTAATCTGGTTCCGGCATGGCACGCTGAGCCTTTGCTTAATTCCTCTTCCTGGTGGGAAATGAGAGTTAAATTTTCCCGTCCAGACACCTCCAGCTAGTCTCTCATTGGTTCTCCCTATTCCTGTTCATCTTCCACGGAATTTGCAAACTGGGCCAAACAGGAGGTTAAAGGCACTGACTCTCCAAGTCGGGAGAGTGTTAGTAAAGCATCTGGAATGTTTCACCCGAGTACCAGGGGACGAGAACTGAGACATATTTCAACACGTCTCCCGATCACACGGTTGATCATACTCTGGGTTCCACATGCATGTTTTAGCTGAAGGAAGAATCCCTTAAACCTGGAGAGTTGAGACCCGTGGAATGGGTACCATGCAATATGACTTCAAAGGGTCTTCATTTGCTCACCAAAA
Source organism: Orcinus orca (assembly GCF_937001465.1). Taxonomy (NCBI): domain Eukaryota; kingdom Metazoa; phylum Chordata; class Mammalia; order Artiodactyla; family Delphinidae; genus Orcinus; species Orcinus orca. Next base: position 161,996 of record NW_026044152.1, read on the forward strand.
CTCTCCAATCCTATCACTGCTGCGTTTTTGCCCCTGTACTCACGATTGATTCACTTTCAGAGACATAGCAATCCATAGGTTTTAAGATACTTACTAGTCAGGTACATTATTAGGCGTTTAATATGGGGTTTTGAGTCCATTTCGTTGAGCAAGGAGTAGCTCTTGTCTATTACATATTTGGCTTAAGGAACTTTATCTGTGCTCATTTCAATCTCTGGTTTTATGCAGCACCCCAACTCACCTTTCCCCTTAAGCAAGCATAAGTTGGTTTTCTAAATTTGGGACCATGTTCTGTTTTGAAATCCAGTTCCTGTGTAGCCAAGTTTACATTCCGTGTATTAGTGATATCTTATGATGTTTCTTTTTCTGTGTGACTTATTTCAGTTAGAATCATCATACCTGAATCCACTCATTATGCTGCTATGGGCCTGATGACATAGATGTCATTGCTGAGTGATATTGCATTGTACGTAAGTACCACAACTTCTTTATCCATTTTTCGCTTTATGCGATATTGAACTTGTACCGTAAACGAGTTTCTTGTAAACAGAGCCATCCCAAACTTTGGGGTGGCTGTGTCTTTTTGATTTTAATTTCCCTAAGCTATAGGACCATAAGTGGAAGTGCCCTAGGCTCTGTTGCTTTGTTTTTTAGATGTTTCAGGAAACACCATACACTTCTCCCGAGTGGCTGTTGGCAATTTACATCCCGCCCATCAGCATAACAAGGCTCCCAGTTCTCCATGGCCTGTCCTGCCTTTCTGGATTTTACACTTTTTTCAGATGGCCCTTTTGATGGGGGGGGGGAGTGAGACTTCATTGTAGTGCAGATTTCCTTTGCAAGCTTGCTTGGTTGGCCAAAAAGGGCGTATGCGTTTTTTCCTGAATATATTCAGGAAAAAACGCATACGCCCTTTTTGGCCAAGTGCATCATTGTCGACCTTCTGCCTCTTTTCCTATGCTTTAAATGCAATTCCAGTCTACCTCCTGAAATCGGTTTCCTGCAATTCTGCCCGGCTTTCAAGTCCTCTTGGCAGCCTTACTTCAGTATATTTTTGGATGATAGCTGTCATTTATAACTCTGCAGGTTTGTGAATTACAGTGCCCCTGAGCTCCTTTCTTCAACTCGCTTTCTTGTGAGCTGGCCGCAACACCGCAGGATTGCTTCAGGCCCTAATCTGGTTCCGGCATGGCACGCTGAGCCTTTGGTTAATTCCTCTTCCTGGTGGGAAATGAGAGTTAAATTTTCCCGTCCAGACACCTCCAGCTAGTCTCTCATTGGTTCTCCCTATTCCTGTTCATCTTCCGTGGAATTTGCAAACTGGGCCAAACAGGAGGTTAAAGGCACTGACTCTCCAAGTCGGGAGAGTGTTAGTAAAGCATCTGGATTGTTGCACCCGAGTACCAGGGGACGAGAACTGAGACATATTTCAACACGTCTCCCGATCACACGGTTGATCATACTCTGGGTTCCACATGCATGTTTTAGCTGAAGGAAGAATCCCTTAAACCTGGAGAGTTGAGACCCGTGGAATGGGTACCATGCAATATGACTTCAAAGGGTCTTCATTTGCTCACCAAAACTCTCCAATCCTATCACTGCTGCGTTTTTGCCCCTGTACTCACGATTGATTCACTTTCAGAGACATAGCAATCCATAGGTTTTAAGATACTTAGTAGTCAGGTACATTATTAGGCGTTTAATATGGGGTTTTGAGTCCATTTCGTTGAGCAAGGAGTAGCTCTTGTCTATTACATATTTGGCTTAAGGAACTTTATCTGTGCTCATTTCAATCTCTGGTTTTATGCAGCACCCCAACTCACCTTTCCCCTTAAGCAAGCATAAGTTGGTTTTCTAAATTTGGGACCATGTTCTGTTTTGAAATCCAGTTCCTGTGTAGCCAAGTTTACATTCCGTGTATTAGTGATATCTTATGATGTTTCTTTTTCTGTGTGACTTATTTCAGTTAGAATCATCATACCTGAATCCACTCATTATGCTGCTATGGGCCTGATGACATAGATGTCATTGCTGAGTGATATTGCATTGTACGTAAGTACCACAACTTCTTTATCCATTTTTCGCTTTATGCGATATTGAACTTGTACCGTAAACGAGTTTCTTGTAAACAGAGCCATCCCAAACTTTGGGGTGGCTGTGTCTTTTTGATTTTAATTTCCCTAAGCTATAGGACCATAAGTGGAAGTGCCCTAGGCTCTGTTGCTTTGTTTTTTAGATGTTTCAGGAAACACCATACACTTCTCCCGAGTGGCTGTTGGCAATTTACATCCCGCCCATCAGCATAACAAGGCTCCCAGTTCTCCATGGCCTGTCCTGCCTTTCTGGATTTTACACTTTTTTCAGATGGCCCTTTTGATGGGAGGGGGGAGTGAGACTTCATTGTAGTGCAGATTTCCTTTGCAAGCTTGCTTGGTTGGCCAAAAAGGGCGTATGCGTTTTTTCCTGAATATATTCAGGAAAAAACGCATACGCCCTTTTTGGCCAAGTGCATCATTGTCGACCTTCTGCCTCTTTTCCTATGCTTTAAATGCAATTCCAGTCTACCTCCTGAAATCGGTTTCCTGCAATTCTGCCCGGCTTTCAAGTCCTCTTGGCAGCCTTACTTCAGTATATTTTTGGATGATAGCTGTCATTTATAACTCTGCAGGTTTGTGAATTACAGTGCCCCTGAGCTCCTTTCTTCAACTCGCTTTCTTGTGAGCTGGCCGCAACACCGCAGGATTGCTTCAGGCCCTAATCTGGTTCCGGCATGGCACGCTGAGCCTTTGGTTAATTCCTCTTCCTGGTGGGAAATGAGAGTTAAATTTTCCCGTCCAGACACCTCCAGCTAGTCTCTCATTGGTTCTCCCTATTCCTGTTCATCTTCCGTGGAATTTGCAAACTGGGCCAAACAGGAGGTTAAAGGCACTGACTCTCCAAGTCGGGAGAGTGTTAGTAAAGCATCTGGATTGTTGCACCCGAGTACCAGGGGACGAGAACTGAGACATATTTCAACACGTCTCCCGATCACACGGTTGATCATACTCTGGGTTCCACATGCATGTTTTAGCTGAAGGAAGAATCCCTTAAACCTGGAGAGTTGAGACCCGTGGAATGGGTACCATGCAATATGACTTCAAAGGGTCTTCATTTGCTCACCAAAACTCTCCAATCCTATCACTGCTGCGTTTTTGCCCCTGTACTCACGATTGATTCACTTTCAGAGACATAGCAATCCATAGGTTTTAAGATACTTAGTAGTCAGGTACATTATTAGGCGTTTAATATGGGGTTTTGAGTCCATTTCGTTGAGCAAGGAGTAGCTCTTGTCTATTACATATTTGGCTTAAGGAACTTTATCTGTGCTCATTTCAATCTCTGGTTTTATGCAGCACCCCAACTCACCTTTCCCCTTAAGCAAGCATAAGTTGGTTTTCTAAATTTGGGACCATGTTCTGTTTTGAAATCCAGTTCCTGTGTAGCCAAGTTTACATTCCGTGTATTAGTGATATCTTATGATGTTTCTTTTTCTGTGTGACTTATTTCAGTTAGAATCATCATACCTGAATCCACTCATTATGCTGCTATGGGCCTGATGACATAGATGTCATTGCTGAGTGATATTGCATTGTACGTAAGTACCACAACTTCTTTATCCATTTTTCGCTTTATGCGATATTGAACTTGTACCGTAAACGAGTTTCTTGTAAACAGAGCCATCCCAAACTTTGGGGTGGCTGTGTCTTTTTGATTTTAATTTCCCTAAGCTACAGGACCATAAGTGGAAGTGCCCTAGGCTCTGTTGCTTTGTTTTTTAGATGTTTCAGGAAACACCATACACTTCTCCCGAGTGGCTGTTGGCAATTTACATCCCGCCCATCAGCATAACAAGGCTCCCAGTTCTCCATGGCCTGTCCTGCCTTTCTGGATTTTACACTTTTTTCAGATGGCCCTTTTGATGGGGGGGGGGAGTGAGACTTCATTGTAGTGCAGATTTCCTTTGCAAGCTTGCTTGGTTGGCCAAAAAGGGCGTATGCGTTTTTTCCTGAATATATTCAGGAAAAAACGCATACGCCCTTTTTGGCCAAGTGCATCATTGTCGACCTTCTGCCTCTTTTCCTATGCTTTAAATGCAATTCCAGTCTACCTCCTGAAATCGGTTTCCTGCAATTCTGCCCGGCTTTCAAGTCCTCTTGGCAGCCTTACTTCAGTATATTTTTGGATGATAGCTGTCATTTATAACTCTGCAGGTTTGTGAATTACAGTGCCCCTGAGCTCCTTTCTTCAACTCGCTTTCTTGTGAGCTGGCCGCAACACCACAGGATTGCTTCAGGCCCTAATCTGGTTCCGGCATGGCACGCTGAGCCTTTGGTTAATTCCTCTTCCTGGTGGGAAATGAGAGTTAAATTTTCCCGTCCAGACACCTCCAGCTAGTCTCTCATTGGTTCTCCCTATTCCTGTTCATCTTCCGTGGAATTTGCAAACTGGGCCAAACAGGAGGTTAAAGGCACTGACTCTCCAAGTCGGGAGAGTGTTAGTAAAGCATCTGGATTGTTGCACCCGAGTACCAGGGGACGAGAACTGAGACATATTTCAACACGTCTCCCGATCACACGGTTGATCATACTCTGGGTTCCACATGCATGTTTTAGCTGAAGGAAGAATCCCTTAAACCTGGAGAGTTGAGACCCGTGGAATGGGTACCATGCAATATGACTTCAAAGGGTCTTCATTTGCTCACCAAAACTCTCCAATCCTATCACTGCTGCGTTTTTGCCCCTGTACTCACGATTGATTCACTTTCAGAGACATAGCAATCCATAGGTTTTAAGATACTTACTAGTCAGGTACATTATTAGGCGTTTAATATGGGGTTTTGAGTCCATTTCGTTGAGCAAGGAGTAGCTCTTGTCTATTACATATTTGGCTTAAGGAACTTTATCTGTGCTCATTTCAATCTCTGGTTTTATGCAGCACCCCAACTCACCTTTCCCCTTAAGCAAGCATAAGTTGGTTTTCTAAATTTGGGACCATGTTCTGTTTTGAAATCCAGTTCCTGTGTAGCCAAGTTTACATTCCGTGTATTAGTGATATCTTATGATGTTTCTTTTTCTGTGTGACTTATTTCAGTTAGAATCATCATACCTGAATCCACTCATTATGCTGCTATGGGCCTGATGACATAGATGTCATTGCTGAGTGATATTGCATTGTACGTAAGTACCACAACTTCTTTATCCATTTTTCGCTTTATGCGATATTGAACTTGTACCGTAAACGAGTTTCTTGTAAACAGAGCCATCCCAAACTTTGGGGTGGCTGTGTCTTTTTGATTTTAATTTCCCTAAGCTACAGGACCATAAGTGGAAGTGCCCTAGGCTCTGTTGCTTTGTTTTTTAGATGTTTCAGGAAACACCATACACTTCTCCCGAGTGGCTGTTGGCAAGTTACATCCCGCCCATCAGCATAACAAGGCTCCCAGGTCTCCATGGCCTGTCCTGCCTTTCTGGATTTTACACTTTTTTCAGATGGCCCTTTTGACGGGGGGGAAGTGAGACTTCATTGTAGTGCAGATTTCCTTTGCAAGCTTGCTTGGTTGGCCAAAAAGGGCGTATGCGTTTTTTCCTGAATATATTCAGGAAAAAACGCATACGCCCTTTTTGGCCAAGTGCATCATTGTCGACCTTCTGCCTCTTTTCCTATGCTTTAAATGCAATTCCAGTCTACCTCCTGAAATCGGTTTCCTGCAATTCTGCCCGGCTTTCAAGTCCTCTTGGCAGCCTTACTTCAGTATATTTTTGGATGATAGCTGTCATTTATAACTCTGCAGGTTTGTGAATTACAGTGCCCCTGAGCTCCTTTCTTCAACTCGCTTTCTTGTGAGCTGGCCGCAACACCGCAGGATTGCTTCAGGCCCTAATCTGGTTCCGGCATGGCACGCTGAGCCTTTGGTTAATTCCTCTTCCTGGTGGGAAATGAGAGTTAAATTTTCCCGTCCAGACACCTCCAGCTAGTCTCTCATTGGTTCTCCCTATTCCTGTTCATCTTCCGTGGAATTTGCAAACTGGGCCAAACAGGAGGTTAAAGGCACTGACTCTCCAAGTCGGGAGAGTGTTAGTAAAGCATCTGGATTGTTGCACCCGAGTACCAGGGGACGAGAACTGAGACATATTTCAACACGTCTCCCGATCACACGGTTGATCATACTCTGGGTTCCACATGCATGTTTTAGCTGAAGGAAGAATCCCTTAAACCTGGAGAGTTGAGACCCGTGGAATGGGTACCATGCAATATGACTTCAAAGGGTCTTCATTTGCTCACCAAAACTCTCCAATCCTATCACTGCTGCGTTTTTGCCCCTGTACTCACGATTGATTCACTTTCAGAGACATAGCAATCCATAGGTTTTAAGATACTTACTAGTCAGGTACATTATTAGGCGTTTAATATGGGGTTTTGAGTCCATTTCGTTGAGCAAGGAGTAGCTCTTGTCTATTACATATTTGGCTTAAGGAACTTTATCTGTGCTCATTTCAATCTCTGGTTTTATGCAGCACCCCAACTCACCTTTCCCCTTAAGCAAGCATAAGTTGGTTTTCTAAATTTGGGACCATGTTCTGTTTTGAAATCCAGTTCCTGTGTAGCCAAGTTTACATTCCGTGTATTAGTGATATCTTATGATGTTTCTTTTTCTGTGTGACTTATTTCAGTTAGAATCATCATACCTGAATCCACTCATTATGCTGCTATGGGCCTGATGACATAGATGTCATTGCTGAGTGATATTGCATTGTACGTAAGTATCACAACTTCTTTATCCATTTTTCGCTTTATGCGATATTGAACTTGTACCGTAAACGAGTTTCTTGTAAACAGAGCCATCCCAAACTTTGGGGTGGCTGTGTCTTTTTGATTTTAATTTCCCTAAGCTATAGGACCATAAGTGGAAGTGCCCTAGGCTCTGTTGCTTTGTTTTTTAGATGTTTCAGGAAACACCATACACTTCTCCCGAGTGGCTGTTGGCAAGTTACATCCCGCCCATCAGCATAACAAGGCTCCCAGGTCTCCATGGCCTGTCCTGCCTTTCTGGATTTTACACTTTTTTCAGATGGCCCTTTTGATGGGGGGGGGGAGTGAGACTTCATTGTAGTGCAGATTTCCTTTGCAAGCTTGCTTGGTTGGCCAAAAAGGGCGTATGCGTTTTTTCCTGAATATATTCAGGAAAAAACGCATACGCCCTTTTTGGCCAAGTGCATCATTGTCGACCTTCTGCCTCTTTTCCTATGCTTTAAATGCAATTCCAGTCTACCTCCTGAAATCGGTTTCCTGCAATTCTGCCCGGCTTTCAAGTCCTCTTGGCAGCCTTACTTCAGTATATTTTTGGATGATAGCTGTCATTTATAACTCTGCAGGTTTGTGAATTACAGTGCCCCTGAGCTCCTTTCTTCAACTCGCTTTCTTGTGAGCTGGCCGCAACACCGCAGGATTGCTTCAGGCCCTAATCTGGTTCCGGCATGGCACGCTGAGCCTTTGGTTAATTCCTCTTCCTGGTGGGAAATGAGAGTTAAATTTTCCCGTCCAGACACCTCCAGCTAGTCTCTCATTGGTTCTCCCTATTCCTGTTCATCTTCCGTGGAATTTGCAAACTGGGCCAAACAGGAGGTTAAAGGCACTGACTCTCCAAGTCGGGAGAGTGTTAGTAAAGCATCTGGATTGTTGCACCCGAGTACCAGGGGACGAGAACTGAGACATATTTCAACACGTCTCCCGATCACACGGTTGATCATACTCTGGGTTCCACATGCATGTTTTAGCTGAAGGAAGAATCCCTTAAACCTGGAGAGTTGAGACCCGTGGAATGGGTACCATGCAATATGACTTCAAAGGGTCTTCATTTGCTCACCAAAACTCTCCAATCCTATCACTGCTGCGTTTTTGCCCCTGTACTCACGATTGATTCACTTTCAGAGACATAGCAATCCATAGGTTTTAAGATACTTAGTAGTCAGGTACATTATTAGGCGTTTAATATGGGGTTTTGAGTCCATTTCGTTGAGCAAGGAGTAGCTCTTGTCTATTACATATTTGGCTTAAGGAACTTTATCTGTGCTCATTTCAATCTCTGGTTTTATGCAGCACCCCAACTCACCTTTCCCCTTAAGCAAGCATAAGTTGGTTTTCTAAATTTGGGACCATGTTATGTTTTGAAATCCAGTTCCTGTGTAGCCAAGTTTACATTCCGTGTATTAGTGATATCTTATGATGTTTCTTTTTCTGTGTGACTTATTTCAGTTAGAATCATCATACCTGAATCCACTCATTATGCTGCTATGGGCCTGATGACATAGATGTCATTGCTGAGTGATATTGCATTGTACGTAAGTACCACAACTTCTTTATCCATTTTTCGCTTTATGCGATATTGAACTTGTACCGTAAACGAGTTTCTTGTAAACAGAGCCATCCCAAACTTTGGGGTGGCTGTGTCTTTTTGATTTTAATTTCCCTAAGCTACAGGACCATAAGTGGAAGTGCCCTAGGCTCTGTTGCTTTGTTTTTTAGATGTTTCAGGAAACACCATACACTTCTCCCGAGTGGCTGTTGGCAAGTTACATCCCGCCCATCAGCATAACAAGGCTCCCAGTTCTCCATGGCCTGTCCTGCCTTTCTGGATTTTACACTTTTTTCAGATGGCCCTTTTGATGGGGGGGGGGAGTGAGACTTCATTGTAGTGCAGATTTCCTTTGCAAGCTTGCTTGGTTGGCCAAAAAGGGCGTATGCGTTTTTTCCTGAATATATTCAGGAAAAAACGCATACGCCCTTTTTGGCCAAGTGCATCATTGTCGACCTTCTGCCTCTTTTCCTATGCTTTAAATGCAATTCCAGTCTACCTCCTGAAATCGGTTTCCTGCAATTCTGCCCGGCTTTCAAGTCCTCTTGGCAGCCTTACTTCAGTATATTTTTGGATGATAGCTGTCATTTATAACTCTGCAGGTTTGTGAATTACAGTGCCCCTGAGCTCCTTTCTTCAACTCGCTTTCTTGTGAGCTGGCCGCAACACCGCAGGATTGCTTCAGGCCCTAATCTGGTTCCGGCATGGCACGCTGAGCCTTTGGTTAATTCCTCTTCCTGGTGGGAAATGAGAGTTAAATTTTCCCGTCCAGACACCTCCAGCTAGTCTCTCATTGGTTCTCCCTATTCCTGTTCATCTTCCGTGGAATTTGCAAACTGGGCCAAAGAGGAGGTTAAAGGCACTGACTCTCCAAGTCGGGAGAGTGTTAGTAAAGCTTCTGGAATGTTGCACCCGAGTACCAGGGGACGAGAACTGAGACATATTTCAACACGTCTCCCGATCACACGGTTGATCATACTCTGGGTTCCACATGCATGTTTTAGCTGAAGGAAGAATCCCTTAAACCTGGAGAGTTGAGACCCGTGGAATGGGTACCATGCAATATGACTTCAAAGGGTCTTCATTTGCTCACCAAAACTCTCCAATCCTATCACTGCTGCGTTTTTGCCCCTGTACTCACGATTGATTCACTTTCAGAGACATAGCAATCCATAGGTTTTAAGATACTTACTAGTCAGGTACATTATTAGGCGTTTAATATGGGGTTTTGAGTCCATTTCGTTGAGCAAGGAGTAGCTCTTGTCTATTACATATTTGGCTTAAGGAACTTTATCTGTGCTCATTTCAATCTCTGGTTTTATGCAGCACCCCAACTCACCTTTCCCCTTAAGCAAGCATAAGTTGGTTTTCTAAATTTGGGACCATGTTCTGTTTTGAAATTCAGTTCCTGTGTAGCCAAGTTTACATTCCGTGTATTAGTGATATCTTATGATGTTTCTTTTTCTGTGTGACTTATTTCAGTTAGAATCATCATACCTGAATCCACTCATTATGCTGCTATGGGCCTGATGACATAGATGTCATTGCTGAGTGATATTGCATTGTACGTAAGTACCACAACTTCTTTATCCATTTTTCGCTTTATGCGATATTGAACTTGTACCGTAAACGAGTTTCTTGTAAACAGAGCCATCCCAAACTTTGGGGTGGCTGTGTCTTTTTGATTTTAATTTCCCTAAGCTACAGGACCATAAGTGGAAGTGCCCTAGGCTCTGTTGCTTTGTTTTTTAGATGTTTCAGGAAACACCATACACTTCTCCCGAGTGGCTGTTGGCAAGTTACATCCCGCCCATCAGCATAACAAGGCTCCCAGGTCTCCATGGCCTGTCCTGCCTTTCTGGATTTTACACTTTTTTCAGATGGCCCTTTTGACGGGGGGGAAGTGAGACTTCATTGTAGTGCAGATTTCCTTTGCAAGCTTGCTTGGTTGGCCAAAAAGGGCGTATGCGTTTTTTCCTGAATATATTCAGGAAAAAACGCATACGCCCTTTTTGGCCAAGTGCATCATTGTCGACCTTCTGCCTCTTTTCCTATGCTTTAAATGCAATTCCAGTCTACCTCCTGAAATCGGTTTCCTGCAATTCTGCCCGGCTTTCAAGTCCTCTTGGCAGCCTTACTTCAGTATATTTTTGGATGATAGCTGTCATTTATAACTCTGCAGGTTTGTGAATTACAGTGCCCCTGAGCTCCTTTCTTCAACTCGCTTTCTTGTGAGCTGGCCGCAACACCGCAGGATTGCTTCAGGCCCTAATCTGGTTCCGGCATGGCACGCTGAGCCTTTGGTTAATTCCTCTTCCTGGTGGGAAATGAGAGTTAAATTTTCCCGTCCAGACACCTCCAGCTAGTCTCTCATTGGTTCTCCCTATTCCTGTTCATCTTCCGTGGAATTTGCAAACTGGGCCAAACAGGAGGTTAAAGGCACTGACTCTCCAAGTCGGGAGAGTGTTAGTAAAGCATCTGGATTGTTGCACCCGAGTACCAGGGGACGAGAACTGAGACATATTTCAACACGTCTTCCGATCACACGGTTGATCATACTCTGGGTTCCACATGCATGTTTTAGCTGAAGGAAGAATCCCTTAAACCTGGAGAGTTGAGACCCGTGGAATGGGTACCATGCAATATGACTTCAAAGGGTCTTCATTTGCTCACCAAAACTCTCCAATCCTATCACTGCTGCGTTTTTGCCCCTGTACTCACGATTGATTCACTTTCAGAGACATAGCAATCCATAGGTTTTAAGATACTTAGTAGTCAGGTACATTATTAGGCGTTTAATATGGGGTTTTGAGTCCATTTCGTTGAGCAAGGAGTAGCTCTTGTCTATTACATATTTGGCTTAAGGAACTTTATCTGTGCTCATTTCAATCTCTGGTTTTATGCAGCACCCCAACTCACCTTTCCCCTTAAGCAAGCATAAGTTGGTTTTCTAAATTTGGGACCATGTTCTGTTTTGAAATCCAGTTCCTGTGTAGCCAAGTTTACATTCCGTGTATTAGTGATATCTTATGATGTTTCTTTTTCTGTGTGACTTATTTCAGTTAGAATCATCATACCTGAATCCACTCATTATGCTGCTATGGGCCTGATGACATAGATGTCATTGCTGAGTGATATTGCATTGTACGTAAGTACCACAACTTCTTTATCCATTTTTCGCTTTATGCGATATTGAACTTGTACCGTAAACGAGTTTCTTGTAAACAGAGCCATCCCAAACTTTGGGGTGGCTGTGTCTTTTTGATTTTAATTTCCCTAAGCTACAGGACCATAAGTGGAAGTGCCCTAGGCTCTGTTGCTTTGTTTTTTAGATGTTTCAGGAAACACCATACACTTCTCCCGAGTGGCTGTTGGCAAGTTACATCCCGCCCATCAGCATAACAAGGCTCCCAGGTCTCCATGGCCTGTCCTGCCTTTCTGGATTTTACACTTTTTTCAGATGGCCCTTTTGACGGGGGGGAAGTGAGACTTCATTGTAGTGCAGATTTCCTTTGCAAGCTTGCTTGGTTGGCCAAAAAGGGCGTATGCGTTTTTTCCTGAATATATTCAGGAAAAAACGCATACGCCCTTTTTGGCCAAGTGCATCATTGTCGACCTTCTGCCTCTTTTCCTATGCTTTAAATGCAATTCCAGTCTACCTCCTGAAATCGGTTTCCTGCAATTCTGCCCGGCTTTCAAGTCCTCTTGGCAGCCTTACTTCAGTATATTTTTGGATGATAGCTGTCATTTATAACTCTGCAGGTTTGTGAATTACAGTGCCCCTGAGCTCCTTTCTTCAACTCGCTTTCTTGTGAGCTGGCCGCAACACCGCAGGATTGCTTCAGGCCCTAATCTGGTTCCGGCATGGCACGCTGAGCCTTTGGTTAATTCCTCTTCCTGGTGGGAAATGAGAGTTAAATTTTCCCGTCCAGACACCTCCAGCTAGTCTCTCATTGGTTCTCCCTATTCCTGTTCATCTTCCGTGGAATTTGCAAACTGGGCCAAACAGGAGGTTAAAGGCACTGACTCTCCAAGTCGGGAGAGTGTTAGTAAAGCATCTGGAATGTTGCACCCGAGTACCAGGGGACGAGAACTGAGACATATTTCAACACGTCTCCCGATCACACGGTTGATCATACTCTGGGTTCCACATGCATGTTTTAGCTGAAGGAAGAATCCCTTAAACCTGGAGAGTTGAGACCCGTGGAATGGGTACCATGCAATATGACTTCAAAGGGTCTTCATTTGCTCACCAAAACTCTCCAATCCTATCACTGCTGCGTTTTTGCCCCTGTACTCACGATTGATTCACTTTCAGAGACATAGCAATCCATAGGTTTTAAGATACTTACTAGTCAGGTACATTATTAGGCGTTTAATATGGGGTTTTGAGTCCATTTCGTTGAGCAAGGAGTAGCTCTTGTCTATTACATATTTGGCTTAAGGAACTTTATCTGTGCTCATTTCAATCTCTGGTTTTATGCAGCACCCCAACTCACCTTTCCCCTTAAGCAAGCATAAGTTGGTTTTCTAAATTTGGGACCATGTTCTGTTTTGAAATTCAGTTCCTGTGTAGCCAAGTTTACATTCCGTGTATTAGTGATATCTTATGATGTTTCTTTTTCTGTGTGACTTATTTCAGTTAGAATCATCATACCTGAATCCACTCATTATGCTGCTATGGGCCTGATGACATAGATGTCATTGCTGAGTGATATTGCATTGTACGTAAGTACCACAACTTCTTTATCCATTTTTCGCTTTATGCGATATTGAACTTGTACCGTAAACGAGTTTCTTGTAAACAGAGCCATCCCAAACTTTGGGGTGGCTGTGTCTTTTTGATTTTAATTTCCCTAAGCTACAGGACCATAAGTGGAAGTGCCCTAGGCTCTGTTGCTTTGTTTTTTAGATGTTTCAGGAAACACCATACACTTCTCCCGAGTGGCTGTTGGCAAGTTACATCCCGCCCATCAGCATAACAAGGCTCCCAGGTCTCCATGGCCTGTCCTGCCTTTCTGGATTTTACACTTTTTCAGATGGCCCTTTTGACGGGGGGGAAGTGAGACTTCATTGTAGTGCAGATTTCCTTTGCAAGCTTGCTTGGTTGGCCAAAAAGGGCGTATGCGTTTTTTCCTGAATATATTCAGAAAAAACGCATACGCCCTTTTTGCCAAGTGCATCATTGTCGACCTTCTGCCTCTTTTCCTATGCTTTAAATGCAATTCCAGTCTACCTCCTGAAATCGGTTTCCTGCAATTCTGCCCGGCTTTCAAGTCCTCTTGGCAGCCTTACTTCAGTATATTTTTGGATGATAGCTGTCATTTATAACTCTGCAGGTTTG
>NC_064558.1:0-16392 GCF_937001465.1 Orcinus orca
TTGATGTAGCTTAAATTTTTATAAAGCAAGACACTGAAAATGTCTAGATGGACATTATTGCCCCATTAACACAAAGGTTTGGTCCTAGCCTTTCTATTAGTTCTTAGCAGACTTACACATGCGAGCATCCGCATCCCAGTGAGAATGCCCTTCAAATCATTAAAGACTAAAAGGAGCGGGCATCAAGCACACTATACTAGTAGCTCATAACGCCTTGCCTAGCCACACCCCCACGGGATACAGCAGTGACAAGAATTAGGCTATGAACGAAAGTTTGACCTAGCCATGCTAATTAGGGTTGGTAAATTTCGTGCCAGCCACCGCGGTCATACGATTGACCCAAATTAATAGACACCCGGCGTAAAGAGTGTCAAAGAACGATATAAAAATAAAGTTAAGCCTTAATTAAGCTGTAAAAAGTCATAATTAAAATTAAGTTAAACTACGAAAGTAACTTTACCATAAACTGAGTACACGACAACTAAGATCCAAACTGGGATTAGATACCCCACTATGCTTAGTCGTAAACTTAAATAGTCCCAAAACAAGACTATTCGCCAGAGTACTACCGGCAACAGCCCAAAACTCAAAGGACTTGGCGGTGCTTCATATCCTTCTAGAGGAGCCTGTTCTGTAAACGATAAACCACGATTAACCTCACCAACCCTTGCTACTTCAGTCTATATACCGCCATCTTCAGCAAACCCTAAAAAGGAACGAAAGTAAGCACAACTATTGCACGTAAAAACGTTAGGTCAAGGTGTAACCTATGGGTTGGGAAGAAATGGGCTACATTTTCTATAATAAGAACACCCCTTTAAACCTACACGAAAGTTTTTATGAAATCTAAAAACTAAAGGAGGATTTAGCAGTAAATTAAGAATAGAATGCTTAATTGAATAAGGCCATGAAGCACGCACACACCGCCCGTCACCCTCCCCAAGTACCACAGCAAAGCCCCAGATCGCTAACCCATGCTAAGCAGGCGTACAAGAGGAGACAAGTCGTAACAAGGTAAGCATACCGGAAGGTGTGCTTGGATAAACAAGATGTAGCTTAAACAAAGCATCTAGTCTACACCTAGAAGATTCCACAACCCGTGTACATCTTGAACTACATCTAGCCCACCCCCCCCCCCCCCATCACTACTACTATAAGTCAATCAAATAAAACATTTACCATACGTCTAAAGTATAGGAGATAGAAATTTAACTACCAGTGGCGCTATAGAGAAAGTACCGTAAGGGAAAGATGAAAGAATTGTTAAAAGTAGAAAAAAGCAAAGTTTACCCCTTGTACCTTTTGCATAATGATTTAACTAGTAATAATTTAGCAAAGAGACCTTAAGTTAAATTACCCGAAACCAGACGAGCTACTTATGAGCAGTAATTAGAACAAACTCATCTATGTGGCAAAATAGTGAGAAGACTTGTAAGTAGAGGTGAAAAGCCTAACGAGCCTGGTGATAGCTGGTTGTCCAAGAAAGGAATTTCAGTTCAACATTAAACAATACTAAAAACCACATTAAGTTTCAACGTATGTTTAACTGTTAGTCTAAAAAGGTACAGCTTTTTAGAAACGGATACAACCTTTACTAGAGAGTAACATAAAACTTAAACCATAGTTGGCCTAAAAGCAGCCACCAATTAAGAAAGCGTTCAAGCTCAACAACAAAAACAAGTTTTAATTTCAACAATAAATAAAACAACTCCTAGCCTGACTATTGGACTAATCTATTCAACTATAGAAGAAATACTGTTAATATGAGTAACAAGAAAAATTTTCTCCTCGCACAAGCCTATATCAGTAACTGATAGTATACTGATAGTTAACAACCAATAAATATAACCCAACACTAAATTATTTATTAATCCTACTGTTAATCCAACACAGGTGTGCACTAAGGAAAGATTAAAAGGAGTAAAAGGAACTCGGCAAACACAAACCCCGCCTGTTTACCAAAAACATCACCTCTAGCATAACTAGTATTAGAGGCACTGCCTGCCCAGTGACAATCGTTAAACGGCCGCGGTATCTTGACCGTGCAAAGGTAGCATAATCACTTGTTCTCTAAATAAGGACTTGTATGAATGGCCACACGAGGGTTTTACTGTCTCTTACTCCCAATCAGTGAAATTGACCTCCCCGTGAAGAGGCGGGGATAACACAATAAGACGAGAAGACCCTATGGAGCTTTAATTAATCAACTCAAAAAGCATAAAATAATACCACCAAGGGATAACAAAGCTTTACATGAGCTGACAATTTCGGTTGGGGTGACCTCGGAGCATAAAAAACCCTCCGAGTGATTAAAACTTAGGCCTACCAGCCAAAGTATAACATCACTTATTGATCCAAAATTTTGATCAACGGAACAAGTTACCCTAGGGATAACAGCGCAATCCTATTCTAGAGTCCATATCGACAATAGGGTTTACGACCTCGATGTTGGATCAGGACATCCTAGTGGTGCAGCAGCTACTAAGGGTTCGTTTGTTCAACGATTAAAGTCCTACGTGATCTGAGTTCAGACCGGAGCAATCCAGGTCGGTTTCTATCTATTACGCATTTCTCCCGGTACGAAAGGACAAGAGAAATAAGGCCAACTTTAAAAAGCGCCTTCAAACAATTAGTGACCCAATCTCAACCTAATAATCTAGCGCAAATATGCCCTGCCCAAGATCAGGGCTTTGCTGAAGTGGCAGAGTATGGCAATTGCATAAAACTTAAACTTTTATACTCAGAGGTTCAAATCCTCTCTTCAACAAATGTTTATAATTAACATTTTAACACTCACTCTTCCCATTCTTTTAGCCGTGGCATTTCTAACATTAGTAGAACGCAAAATCCTAGGTTATATACAATTCCGAAAAGGACCAAACATCGTAGGTCCATACGGCCTACTACAACCTTTCGCCGATGCAATCAAACTATTCACTAAAGAACCCTTACGACCAGCCACATCTTCTACCACCATATTTATAATTGCACCCGTACTTGCACTAACCTTAGCTCTCACAATATGAACTCCCCTACCCATACCATATCCACTCATCAATATAAACCTAGGAGTACTCTTCATACTAGCAATATCAAGTCTAACTGTTTACTCCATCCTGTGATCCGGATGAGCTTCTAATTCAAAATACGCCCTAATCGGAGCCCTACGAGCAGTAGCACAAACAATCTCGTATGAAGTAACATTAGCTATTATTCTACTATCCGTACTTCTAATAAACGGCTCCTTCACTCTATCCACACTAAACACTACACAAGAGAAACTATGACTGCTCTTCCCCTCATGACCACTAGCCATAATATGATTTATCTCCACCCTAGCAGAAACTAACCGAGCCCCCTTTGACCTTACAGAAGGAGAGTCAGAACTCGTATCGGGCTTTAACGTAGAATATGCTGCTGGTCCCTTCGCCCTATTCTTTCTAGCAGAATATGCCAACATTATCATAATAAACATATTCACAACTATCTTATTTCTAGGAGCATTCCACAACCCCTACACACCAGAACTATGCACAACAAACCTAATCACCAAATCACTACTACTAACAATATCTTTCTTATGAATCCGAGCATCCTACCCCCGATTCCGATATGACCAGCTAATACAACTCCTCTGAAAAAACTTCCTCCCACTGACACTAGCTCTCTGCATATGACACATCTCATTACCCATCATAACGGCAAGCATCCCACCCCAAACATAAAACAAGAAATATGTCTGACAAAAGAATTACTCTGATGGAGTAAATAATAGAGGTTCAAGTCCTCTTATTTCTAGAATAGTAGGAATCGAACCTACCCTTAAGAATTCAAAATTCTCCGTGCTACCACACCACACCATAGTCTATAGTAAGGTCAGCTAAATAAGCTACCGGGCCCATACCCCGGAAATGTTGGTTCACACCCCTCCCATACTAATTAACCCATTCGTCTCTATCACCCTACTAACAACCCTCATCCTAAGCACAACAATTGTCACTATTAGCTCCCATTGATTCTTCGCCTGAATCGGACTAGAAATAAATATAATAGCCATCATTCCTATCATAATAAAAAAACCTAACCCCCGAGCTACAGAAGCCTCAACCAAATACTTTCTAACACAAGCCACAGCATCCTCACTACTTATACTAGCAATTATTATTAACCTAATACACTCTAGCCAATGAACTATCATAAAATTATTCCATCCAACAGCATCTACCCTAATAACAATAGCCCTGGCCATTAAACTAGGACTATCCCCCTTCCACTTCTGAGTGCCAGAAGTTACACAAGGCATCCCCCTAAGCACAGGACTAATTCTACTTACATGACAAAAACTCGCACCTATCTCAATCCTTTACCAAATTTCACCATCAATTAACCTACACCTAATAACTACCATATCCTTCCTATCAATTCTAATTGGAGGTTGAGGTGGACTAAACCAAACACAACTCCGAAAAATTATAGCCTACTCATCAATCGCCCATGTAGGATGAATAACTACCATCTTACCGTACAATCCAACCTTCACCTTACTAAACCTGTCAATTTACATTATAATAACCTTCACTATATTTATATTACTTATCCAAAACTCCACTACCACTACACTAATACTATCCCAAACATGAAACACAATACCCATCATAACAACTCTCACTATACTCACCCTCCTCTCCATAGGAGGACTCCCTCCACTCACAGGCTTCATACCTAAATGAATAATTATTCAAGAACTAACAAAAAACGACACTCTCATCCTACCCACCCTCATAGCCATCACAGCTCTACTCAACCTATATTTCTATATACGCCTTACCTACTCCACAGCATTAACCCTATTCCCCTCCATCAACAACACAAAAATAAAATGACAATTCTACCCCACAAAACAAATAACCCTTCTACCAACAGCAATTGTACTATCCACAATACTTCTACCACTCACACCAACACTCTTTATCCTACTATAGGGGTTTAGGTTAAACAAGACCAAGAACCTTCAAAGTCCTAAGCAAGTATAACTTTACTTAACCCCTGCCCAATAAGGATTGCAAGACTATATCCTACATCAATTGAATGCAAATCAAACACTTTAATTAAGCTAAATCCTCACTAGATTGGAGGGATACATCTCCCACGAACTTTTAGTTAACAGCTAAATACCCTAGTAAACTGGCTTCAATCTACTTCTCCCGCCGCAAGAAAAAAAAGGCGGGAGAAGCCCAGGCAGGATTAAAGCTGCTTCTTTGAATTTGCAATTCAAAATGATTATTCACCACAGGACTTGGTAAAAAGAGGACTTTACCCCTGTCTTTAGATTTACAGTCTAATGCCTACTCGACCATTTTACCTATGTTCATAAACCGATGACTATTCTCTACCAATCACAAAGACATTGGCACCCTGTATTTACTATTTGGCGCCTGAGCGGGAATAGTAGGTACTGGTCTAAGCTTATTGATTCGTGCTGAATTAGGTCAACCTGGTACACTTATTGGAGACGACCAGCTTTATAATGTTCTAGTAACAGCTCATGCCTTCGTAATAATTTTCTTTATAGTCATACCTATCATAATTGGAGGTTTTGGAAACTGATTAGTTCCCTTAATAATTGGAGCCCCTGACATAGCATTCCCTCGTCTAAACAACATAAGCTTCTGACTACTTCCCCCTTCCTTCCTACTATTAATAGCGTCTTCGATAGTTGAAGCTGGCGCAGGTACAGGCTGAACTGTATATCCTCCCTTAGCCGGAAATCTAGCACATGCAGGAGCCTCAGTAGACCTTACTATTTTCTCCCTACATTTAGCCGGCGTATCTTCAATCCTTGGGGCTATTAACTTCATTACAACTATTATTAATATAAAACCACCCGCTATGACTCAATACCAAACACCTCTCTTCGTCTGATCAGTCCTTGTTACAGCAACCTTACTTTTACTATCACTACCTGTTTTAGCAGCCGGAATTACTATACTATTGACTGATCGAAATCTAAACACAACCTTTTTCGACCCGGCAGGAGGAGGGGATCCAATCTTATATCAACACTTATTCTGATTTTTTGGCCACCCCGAAGTATACATCTTAATTCTACCAGGTTTTGGAATAATTTCACACATCGTTACTTATTATTCAGGGAAAAAAGAACCTTTTGGGTATATGGGAATAGTATGAGCTATAATTTCTATTGGTTTCCTGGGCTTCATCGTATGAGCTCACCATATGTTTACAGTTGGAATAGACGTAGACACACGAGCATATTTTACATCAGCTACTATAATTATCGCAATCCCTACAGGAGTAAAAGTTTTCAGTTGACTGGCAACACTTCACGGAGGAAATATTAAATGATCTCCCGCTCTAATATGAGCTCTAGGCTTTATTTTCTTGTTCACAGTAGGGGGTCTAACCGGTATTATCCTAGCTAACTCATCCCTAGATATCATTCTCCACGACACCTATTATGTAGTTGCTCATTTTCACTATGTACTCTCAATAGGAGCTGTCTTTGCCATCATAGGGGGCTTCGTCCACTGATTTCCACTATTTTCAGGGTATACACTCAATCCAACATGAACAAAAATTCAATTCATAATTATATTCGTAGGTGTAAACATGACATTCTTCCCACAACATTTCCTAGGTCTATCTGGGATACCTCGCCGATATTCCGACTATCCAGACGCTTACACAACATGAAATACCATCTCATCAATAGGCTCATTTATCTCACTAACAGCAGTCATACTAATAATCTTCATTATCTGAGAAGCATTCGCATCTAAACGAGAGGTGTTAGCGGTGGACCTTATCTCCACAAACCTTGAATGATTAAACGGATGTCCTCCACCATACCACACATTCAAAGAACCAGTATACGTCAACCTAAAACATTCAAGAAAGGAAGGAATCGAACCCCCTCTAGTCGGTTTCAAGCCAATATCACAGCCATTGTGTCTTTCTTTATGAGCGAGGTATTAGTAAAGTCTTACGTAACTTTGTCAAAGTTAAATCACAAGTGAAAATCCTGTATATCTCCATGGCATATCCCTTTCAACTAGGCCTACAAGACGCAGCATCACCTGTTATGGAAGAGCTTCTACAATTTCACGACCACGCATTAATGATCATCTTCCTGATTAGCTCCTTAGTTCTTTATATTATTACACTAATACTTACAACCAAATTAACCCACACTAGTACAATAAATGCTCAAGAAGTAGAAACTATTTGAACTATCCTCCCAGCCGCTATTCTAATCATAATCGCCCTACCCTCTCTACGAATCCTCTACATAATAGACGAAATTAACAATCCCTCCCTTACCGTAAAAACAATAGGACACCAATGATACTGAAGCTATGAATATACCGACTACGAAGACCTAAACTTTGACTCATACATAATTCCAACCCCAGATCTAAAACCAGGTGAACTACGATTATTAGAGGTAGATAATCGAATGGTCCTACCCTTACAAATGACGATCCGAATACTAGTCTCCTCAGAAGACGTACTACACTCATGAGCCATCCCTTCCCTAGGCCTAAAAACAGATGCAATTCCTGGCCGCCTAAACCAAACAACCCTAACATCAACACGACCTGGCCTGTTCTATGGACAATGTTCAGAAGTTTGTGGCTCAAATCACAGCTTTATACCAATCGTTCTCGAGCTAGTACCTTTAGAAAGCTTCGAAAAATGATCCGCATCCATATTGTAATTTCACTAAGAAGCTAAACTAGCGTTAACCCTTTAAGTTAAAGATTGAGAGCTATAAACTCCCCTTAGTGATATGCCACAACTAGATACATCAACATGGCCCCTTACTATTCTCTCCATAATCTTCACCTTATTCGCACTACTTCAACTAAAAATTTCAAAGCACTTTTACTCTCCCTCCCCTAAACCAGCAGACACCAAACTACAAAAACAACAAACCCCCTGAAACTGCATATGAACAAAAATCTATTTACCTCTTTCATAATCCCAGTTGTACTAGGTATTCCTATCACTACTCTAATTATTATATTTCCCACCATACTATTCCCGACACCCAATCGATTAACCAATAACCGTGTAATCACCATCCAACAATGACTTACCAAACTCACATCAAAACAACTGATAATTACACATGGCCTCAAAGGACAAACCTGATCTCTAATACTCACCTCACTTTTCCTTTTCATCGCTTCCACAAACCTTCTTGGAATGTTACCTCACTCATTCACACCTACTACTCAACTCTCTATAAACTTAGGCATGGCTATTCCACTATGAGCTGGCACCATCTTTATCGGCTTCCGTAATAAGACAAAAATATCCCTAGCCCACCTTTTACCATTAGGCACACCCGCTTTCCTAATTCCCATGCTAGTAATAATCGAAACTATTAGCCTATTTATTCAACCCTTAGCTTTAGCAGTACGACTAACAGCAAACATCACAGCAAGTCACCTATTACTACACCTAATTGGAAGTGCAACTCTTGCATTAATAGGCATTAATCTACCCACAGCCCTCATCACATTTATCATCCTCACTCTATTAGTCATCCTCGAATTCGCTGTAGCCCTGATCCAAGCCTACGTATTTACATTACTAGTAAGCCTATACTTGCAAGACAATACATAATGACCCACCAAACCCACTCATATCACATAGTAAACCCCAGTCCTTGACCACTTACAGGAGCTCTCTCAGCATTTCTCATAACATCGGGCCTAATCATATGATTCCATTTCAACTCAATAATTTTACTGACTTTAAGTTTTTTAACGAACACCTTAACAATATACCAATGATGACGAGACATCATCCGAGAAAGCACCTTCCAGGGCCACCACACACCAACCGTTCAAAAAGGACTTCGATATGGCATAGTCCTATTTATCTTATCAGAAGTCCTATTTTTTACAGGCTTCTTCTGAGCTTTTTACCACTCAAGCCTTGCCCCTACTCCCGAACTAGGGGGCTCCTGACCACCAACAGGTATCCACCCCTTAAACCCACTAGAACTCCCTCTCCTCAATACCTCCGTACTATTAGCTTCTGGTGTATCTATCACTTGAGCCCACCATAGCCTTATAGAAGGTGACCGTAAACATGTACTCCAAGCCCTCCTTATTACAATCATACTTGGTCTCTATTTCACTCTACTCCAAGTATCAGAATACTATGAAGCCCCATTTACAATCTCAGACGGAATCTACGGCTCCACTTTCTTCGTAACCACAGGCTTCCACGGACTACACGTCATCATCGGATCCACCTTCCTCATTATCTGCTTCATACGCCAAATAATGTTCCACTTTACATCAGGTCATCACTTTGGCTTCGAAGCTGCTGCTTGATATTGACATTTCGTAGACGTCGTATGATTATTCCTCTATGTATCAATCTATTGATGAGGCTCATAGTCCTTTTAGTATTAATAAGTACAACTGACTTCCAATCAGTTAGTTTCGGTATACCCCGAAAAAGAACAATAAACCTTCTATCAACACTACTAACAAACACGACCCTAGCCCTACTACTCATACTTATTGCCTTTTGACTCCCCCAACTAAACGCCTATGCAGAAAAAACTAGTCCTTATGAGTGTGGCTTTGATCCAATAGGATCTGCCCGCCTACCCTTTTCCATAAAATTCTTTCTAGTGGCAATTACTTTTCTCCTCTTTGACCTAGAAATTACTCTCCTACTCCCCCTGCCCTGAGCAATCCAAACAAATAATCTAACAACAATACTCCTCATAGCCTTATTCCTAATCTCTCTACTAGCAACTAGCCTAGCCTATGAATGAACCCAAAAAGGCCTAGAATGAAATAAATATGATACTTAGTTTAAAATAAAACAAGTGGTTTCGACCCACTAGACTGTGACCTAAACCCACAAGTACCAAATGTCCTTAGTCCACATTAATATTCTAATTGCCTTCGCAGTATCCCTCACAGGCTTATTAATACACCGATCCCACCTAATATCCGCACTATTATGCCTAGAAGGCATAATACTATCATTATTCATCCTAGCGACCCTCACAATCCTAAGCACACACTTCACCCTAGCCAACATAATACCAATTATTCTCCTAGTATTTGCAGCCTGCGAAGCAGCTATCGGACTAGCCTTACTAGTCATAGTCTCCAACACATATGGTACTGACTATGTACAAAACCTTAATCTCCTTCAATGCTAAAATTTATTATTCCTACTGTCATACTTATACCTCTGACTTGATTATCAAAAAGTAACTTTATCTGAATCAATACTACAGCCCATAGTTTGTTAATTAGCTTTACAAGCTTACTCCTACTTAATCAATTTAACGATAACAGTCTTAACTACTCCTTAACATTTTTCTCTGACCCCCTTTCCGCACCACTCTTAATGCTAACAATATGACTTCTCCCCTTAATACTAATAGCAAGTCAATCTCACCTCCTAAAAGAACCACTTGCCCGAAAAAAGCTCTATATTACAATACTAGTCACTCTACAAACCCTCTTAATCATGACCTTCACTGCTATAGAACTAATTATGTTCTATATCACATTTGAAGCCACATTAATCCCTACTCTCATCCTCATCACCCGTTGAGGCAACCAAACAGAACGACTTAACGCAGGACTTTATTTCCTATTCTATACACTTATAGGATCTCTCCCTCTACTAGTAGCATTAACATACCTACAAAATACAGTAGGCTCCCTAAATTTCCTACTGTTACAATACTGAACCCAACCATTATCAACCTCCTGATCTAACACTTTCATATGATTAGCTTGCATAATAGCCTTTCTAGTAAAAATACCCCTTTACGGATTACATCTCTGATTACCCAAAGCACATGTAGAAGCCCCCATTGCAGGCTCAATAGTCCTTGCAGCTGTACTATTAAAACTCGGAGGTTATGGAATGCTACGAATCACATCAATTCTTAACCCCCTAACAGAACACATAGCCTACCCCTTCCTTGTACTATCTCTATGAGGGATAATCATAACCAGTTCTATTTGTCTACGCCAAACAGACCTAAAATCACTAATCGCATACTCCTCAATCAGCCACATAGCACTCATCATTGCAGCTGTCCTTATCCAAACCCCTTGAAGTTACATAGGAGCTACCGCCCTAATAATTGCCCATGGCCTTACATCCTCCATACTATTCTGTCTAGCAAACTCAAACTACGAACGCACTCACAGCCGAACCATAATCCTAGCACGAGGCCTACAAATCTTTTTTCCACTAATAACTACTTGATGACTATTAGCATGCCTAACAAACCTCGCCCTGCCCCCTACCATTAATTTGATCGGAGAACTACTCGTAATTATGTCAACTTTCTCATGATCAAACCTCACTATTATCCTCATAGGAGTAAACATTGTAATCACAGCCCTTTACTCCTTACATATGCTAATCATAACACAACGTGGCAAACACACCCACCATATCAACAATCTCACCCCTACTTTTACACGAGAGCATGCCTTAATAGCCCTACACATTATCCCCCTCCTACTCCTATCACTAAATCCTAAAATCATTCTAGGACCTCTTTATTGTAAATATAGTTTAAAAAAACCATTAGTTTGTGAGACTAAAAATAGAAGATAAAGCCTTCTTATTTACCGAAAAAGAACTACAAGAACTGCTAATTCATGTGCTCCACACCTAACAATGTGGCTTTTTCAAACTTTTAAAGGATAGTAGTTATCCACTGGTCTTAGGAACCAAAAAATTGGTGCAACTCCAAGTAAAAGTAATAAACTTATTTACCTCTTCCACCCTACTGACACTACTTATACTAATCACCCCTGTTATAGTATCTAGTACAGACTTCTACAAAAACAACAAGTATCAACATTATGTAAAAAATATAACCCTCCTTGCTTTCATCACCAGCCTAGTCCCAATAACAATATTTATCCACACAAATCAAGAAATACTCATCTCAAACTGACACTGAACCACTATCCATACTCTTAAATTAACACTCAGCTTTAAAATAGACTACTTTTCACTTATATTCATGCCCGTAGCACTATTCATTACGTGATCTATCATAGAATTTTCAATATGATACATACACTCCGACCCCCACATCAACCAATTCTTCAAATATCTACTCATCTTCCTCATCACCATACTTATCCTCGTCACAGCTAACAACCTCTTCCAATTATTTATTGGATGAGAAGGAGTAGGAATTATATCTTTCCTATTAATTAGCTGGTGGTTCGGACGAACAGACGCTAACACAGCCGCTCTTCAAGCAATCCTATACAATCGTATCGGAGATATTGGATTCCTTCTATCAATAGCCTGATTCCTACATAATACAAATACATGAAGCTTACAACAGATCTTTATACTCAGCCAAAACCCCCCAACCCTCCCCCTCCTAGGACTCACGTTAGCCGCAGCTGGAAAATCAGCCCAATTTGGTCTACACCCATGACTACCCTCAGCAATAGAAGGTCCCACCCCAGTATCAGCCCTACTTCACTCAAGCACAATAGTCGTAGCAGGAATTTTCTTACTTATCCGCTTTCACCCCCTAACAGAAAACAATAAGCTTATTCAAACAATAATACTTTCTCTAGGCGCCCTTACCACTCTATTCACAGCTATCTGTGCCTTAACCCAAAATGATATCAAAAAAATCATTGCTTTTTCCACCTCCAGCCAGCTTGGCCTAATAATAACGACACTAGGCCTCAACCAACCACACCTAACATTCTTGCACATCTGTACACATGCTTTCTTCAAAGCCATGTTATTCCTATGTTCTGGCTCTATTATCCACAATTTAAATAATGAACAAGATATCCGAAAGATAGGAGGATTATACAAAATTCTTCCCTTCACCACAACCGCCCTAATCATCGGCTGCTTCGCACTAACAGGAATACCATTTCTCACAGGATTCTATTCTAAAGACCTCATCATTGAGACCGCCACTTCGTCTTATACCAACGCCTGAGCCCTATTACTAACACTAACCGCCACCTCCATAACAGCTATTTACAGCACTCGTATCATTTTTTTTACTCTACTAGAACAACCCCGCTTCCCCCCTCTCATAAACATTAATGAAACAGATCCCATACTGATCAACCCCATTAAACGCCTATTAATCGGAAGCATCTTTGCCGGATTCATCCTCTCCAATAGCATACCCCCAATAAACACCCCTCTAATGACTATACCTCTACATCTAAAACTAACAGCCCTTACAGTAACAACCTTAGGCTTTGTTCTCGCATTCGAAATCAATACCTACTCAAAAAACCTAAAATATCCCTACTCATCAGACTCTATTAAATTTTCTACCCTACTAGGTTACTTCCCTACAATCATACACCGCTTATCTCCCCATCTAGTCCTAACAATGAGCCAAAAGCTCGCAACCTCCTTACTAGATCTAACCTGAATAGAAACAGCTCTACCAAAAACAACAGCTCTCATTCAACTAAAAGCCTCCACACTAACTTCAAACCAAAAAGGACTTATCAAGCTCTACTTCTTATCTTTCCTCATTACTATAACCCTCAGTATACTACTATTTAATTACCCCGAGTAATCTCTATAATAACCACTACACCAATAAACAAAGACCATCCAGTAACAACAATCAACCAAGCACCATAGCTATACAACGCAGCAATCCCTATAGCCTCCTCACTAAAAAATCCAGAGTCCCCTGTGTCATAAACAACTCAATCCTCCAACCCATTAAACTCAAACACAACATTCACTTTCCCACCCTTTAAAACATACATCACCACTAATAACTCTAACACTAGGCCTAAAAAAAATCCCCCAAATACAACTTTATTAGAAACCCAAACCTCAGGATATTGCTCAGTAGCCATAGCCGTTGTATAACCAAACACAACTAACATTCCTCCCAAATAAATTAAAAATACTATTAAACCTAAAAATGAGCCCCCAAAACTAAAAACAACTCCACATCCCATAGCACCACCCACAATCAACCCTAAACCACCATAAATTGGTGAAGGCTTTGAAGAAACCCCCACAAGACTAATCACAAAAATAGTGCTCATAGTAAAAACAATATATATTACCATTGTTCTCACATGGACTCCAACCATGACCAATGACATGAAAAATCATCGTTGTAATTCAACTACAAGAACCCTAATGACCAATATCCGAAAAACACACCCATTAATAAAAATCCTCAACAACGCATTCATTGACCTACCCACTCCATCTAACATCTCCTCATGATGAAATTTTGGTTCCTTATTAGGCCTCTGCCTAATCACACAAATCCTAACAGGCTTACTTCTAGCAATACACTATACACCAGATACCTCAACCGCTTTTTCATCAGTCGCACACATCTGTCGAGACGTCAACTATGGTTGATTTATCCGCTATCTACATGCAAACGGAGCCTCCATATTCTTCATCTGCCTCTACGCCCACATCGGACGTGGCCTGTACTATGGCTCTTATATATTCCAAGAAACATGAAACGTTGGTGTACTCCTACTACTAGCAGTTATAGCCACCGCATTCGTAGGCTATGTCCTACCCTGAGGACAGATATCTTTCTGAGGCGCAACCGTCATTACTAATCTCCTATCAGCAATCCCTTACATCGGCACCACCTTAGTAGAATGAATCTGAGGTGGATTTTCCGTAGACAAAGCAACACTAACACGTTTCTTTGCCTTCCACTTTATCCTCCCATTCATCATCACAGCATTAACAGCTGTTCACCTACTGTTCCTACACGAGACAGGATCCAATAACCCCACAGGAATCCCATCCAACATAGATATAATCCCATTCCACCCTTATCACACAATTAAAGATACCCTAGGCGCCCTACTCTTAATCCTAACCCTGCTAGCACTAACCTTATTCGCCCCTGACCTACTAGGAGACCCTGACAACTATACCCCAGCAAATCCACTAAGCACCCCTGCACACATCAAACCAGAATGATACTTCCTATTCGCATACGCAATCCTACGATCAGTTCCCAATAAACTTGGAGGAGTACTAGCACTACTACTTTCTATCCTCATCCTAATCTTTATCCCAATACTTCAAACATCTAAACAACGAAGCATAATATTCCGACCCTTTAGCCAACTCTTATTTTGAACTCTAATCGCAGACCTCCTAACCCTAACATGAATTGGAGGCCAACCTGTAGAACACCCATACATCATGGTAGGCCAATTAGCATCTATTCTATACTTCCTCCTGATCTTAGTGCTAATGCCAACAATCAGCCTTATTGAAAACAAACTCCTAAAATGAAGAGTCTTTGTAGTATAATAAAATACCCCGGTCTTGTAAACCGGAAAAGGAGAACCCTACTCCTCCCTAAGACTCAAGGAAGAGACATTAAACCTCACCACCAACACCCAAAGCTGGAATTCTACATAAACTATTCCTTGGAAAAGCTTATTGTACAATTACTATAACATCACAGTACTACCCTAGTATTAAAAGTAACTGTTTTAAAAACATTCCACTGTACACACCACATACACACATACACATACATATTAATATTCTAGTCTTCTCTTTATAATATTCGTATATACATGCTATGTATTATTGTGCATTCATTTATTTTCCATACGATAAGTTAAAGCCCGTATTAATTATCATTAATTTTACATATTACATAATTTGCATGCTCTTACATATTATATGTCCCCTAATGTTTTTACTTCCATTATATCCTATGGTCTCTCCATTAGATCACGAGCTTAATCACCATGCCGCGTGAAACCAGCAACCCGCTTGGCAGGGATCCCTCTTCTCGCACCGGGCCCATATCTCGTGGGGGTAGCTAATAATGATCTTTATAAGACATCTGGTTCTTACTTCAGGACCATTTTAATCTAAAATCGCCCACTCGTTCCCCTTAAATAAGACATCTCGATGGACTCATGACTAATCAGCCCATGCCTAACATAACTGAGATTTCATACATTTGGTATTTTTTAATTTTTGGGGGGGAGCTTGCACCGACTCAGCTATGGCCTTAGAAAGGCCCCGTCACAGTCAAATAAATTGTAGCTGGACCTGTGTGTATTTTTGA
The DNA here is from genome assembly GCF_937001465.1 of Orcinus orca. NCBI lineage: Eukaryota > Metazoa > Chordata > Mammalia > Artiodactyla > Delphinidae > Orcinus > Orcinus orca. The sequence goes on from NC_064558.1 coordinate 16,127, forward strand.
TTGGACTAGCACAACCAACAGGTGTTATTTAATTAATGGTTACAGGACATAGTACTCCATATTCCCCCCGGGCTCAAAAAACCCTATCTCATAGAGGTTTAACCCCCCTTCCCCCTTACAAAACTAATCGTCTGCTTTAATATTCACCATCCCCCTACAGTGCTTCGTCCCTAGATCTACGCGCATTTTTTTTTATAAATCAATACTAAATCTGACACAAGCCCCATAATGAAATTATACAAATAATTTTCTGCCCCCCTCCCCCG